>NC_088858.1:43748008-43838008 GCF_963853765.1 Magallana gigas
GCATTCTATAGATAGCCGTAACATTTACAATTATATCAATCTTACCAAATTAAATAATTTTTAAAATCATGATAAATTCATTTACATTATTTGATCGTTTTCGGTAAGAATAAACAAGGAAAGATAATATAAAATGTAAAATACATGTTGTTCAAAAAAACTTTGAGTAAAAATATTGTCATTAATTACCCTTTTACCAGAAAAGAAACTGTAAAATGGTGAGAAAATCTTCTCTTTAGAACACTCACATCAGTAGTAAAAATAATAAGAGTGTAATTAAACATTCCTTTGGTCTTTAGAGCTGTTGTAATATTGCCGATAGCTTCATCCATTGCAGTTACCATATATACCTGATGATGGAAAACACGGTCAGAATATGGTAATGTCAAGCTAACTAAAATATTGTGCAGTACTTAAATTCATTTTTCTGATTTCATTATTTGTAGAAGAATAGCGTGCTACAATTTGTTCACAACCTCGTAAAAAATATCAATACAATTGTTTGAAACAAATTTCAAAGAGGTTTTTGTTTTGTCAAATGCACATATCAGATAAAAATACGTTATTTAGTAAACAATGGTTCAAAATAATTAGTTTCATGTCTTTATTTTAATAGGCGTCTTATTTTGCTGAGCCGCTCAAAAACAAATCTATACTTATAGATTGAGTTAACTGCAAGTCATGTGAGTATTAATAAACCAAAGTGGTCAAAAACTGGGGCACATTTTATCAAATATCTTTTAAATGTTTTGTACGGTCAAAAACTGGGTCTGTTTGACGTGATGTAAATAAATAAATTACCTATGCATCAGGCGTTTCGATAAATAATTTTTTTATCAAGTTTCCAGAAGAACTAGAATACACGTGTTATAAGATGATAGTTTGTTTATTTGCTTAAATCGATAAAAGTATTTAGTGTACAAAAGTCGTGCTTTTATCTACATGTTGAAGAAGATTCCTTTATTTGTTTATGTGTTTTGTATCATCAAAATCAGCCGTATTAGCTCGTGATGTATGATGCCATTTAGATATTCAAAGTTATGACAGTAAAATAGGATAGACAGTGATATTTATCTGCACACTAAGATACAGCTCTTTATCTATTTATCAAACGCTTGTATATTGCAAAATATATATAGTTTGATCCAAAGCAAATGATTATATAAAACCATACGTTGAACTAGTGTTGCGTAAAATCTTATTAATGAATGACATATATCAGTTTCACTTGGAAAGAACTCCTGATATATGGTAAAGAACTAAAAAAAAAAAAAAAAAAAAAAACAGCGTTACATGAATTAAAATATTTTCATTCAAAGAAAATTGAAGCAGTATATGCTGTGTTCAAAGAATACATGAATTAAAAATATTTATTTTCAGCACGCAACATCACGTTTAAACTTTCTGGATATTAATTCAACGCATAAAAAAAGTTTTGAGGTAGTTTACATTTCGGTACGGACTGTAAACTACTTATATTTATTTATTTATTTATTCTGCAGTTGCGTTCTTGCATGATAGAAGGTCATACCCACACAATCTGCAATATTCAACATCAATATTCTGCAATATTCAAAATCAACTATATCTGAAAACTTCTGAAGTTTTCATTTGACAAGCAGCTTGTCATATATGCTCAAAAGCACAATTTCATTATATCGGTTTAGCCAATAAGTACCTTATCAAGTACTGACTACCTCAACCATACACTTTCCCTTGCAAAGTTTGAACTCTGAAATGAATACTATCCGAACAAGACTGAACGACAGAACCTTAAGCCACACCCCCTACCCTTATTTGCGTTTCCACAAAAGAAAACAGTTTCATTCTAATTTACCGAGTTAAACCGAAATAAATTATATCTACATTGAGACCACGAACGGACTTAATCATACTCAGCTGCATTCAAGATAGTAGAAACTAGTCAGTCACAAGATTGCAATTGTCTAGGTAAATTGAATAGACAACTTGTTTAAATGCTAGGTCTCTGATTTGAGTTTGATAATATTCAACTAAAGATTTACTATATTCATAAAATTTGTTGACTTCGAGCAAAATATATATGTTAAAATTCATAGTAATTAATAAAGTAAGCAAAATGTCACTATAAATTTCATATTCGTTACAAAATGGCTACTAATAATAAGGTAGCCATCTTGAACTTGATACTTGGCATTCAAAATTTAGGCTTCGAATATGTACGTAGCGGCTAAATTAGCTGGTCGTATAACAGCGTAGGTAACAAGGGACAGTTTCAAATAAGATACACGTTAATTTTTTTGTAAAATTGAGATTTGCTGTTCTTGAAGCAATTCAAATGATTTTTATTGATTATTAATACATGTAGTTAAAAGGATGTCTCTTGTTTAATTGGCATGCAATATGTAGGCCCTTACAGTTAATTACAAGTACAGTCATTTCATGCATATCTTTTACAATTTAATGCTATGCTATGGTATGCAATTTTAATGATATGCTACGAGATTTGTATGCTATGCTATGAGATTTGTATGCTATGCTATGAGAAATTGAAATGAAGGGCTTAATGATATTGTATGCTATGCTATGCTATGGTATGCTATGAGATTTGAACAAAAACGCCTCCATACACAGAAGAGTTCTACACATTTCGAAGTAAAATAATAAGAAGCCAAAGTTTACCACAAATCTATTATGTAAACATTTATTTTTTCAAATAAAAACATTTAAAACCGAGTTAAAATACTGTTGTATGCTATGCTATGGTATGCTATGGTATGATATGACGAATGCGATTCTATGAGATTGTATGCTATGGTATGAGATTCCAATGCTATGCTATGAGATTTCAATGCTATGCTATGAGATTTCAATGCTATTCTATGCTATGGTGTATGTTGTAAAAGATATGCTTGAACTGACTGTAAATCAGAAGTAAAATGCAAAACTCGCAGCTATGAATGTTGTGTTGACTTTACACAGTAAATTTGCAGGTAAAATAACGCGAAAAGAAGGTGGATGGGACATAGTAAACTATACACTGTTCCGTCTCCGACATGTGATGGTGCAGCATGCACACGGTGCGGAGTGTCAACATATTACAGGTAAATATCTGCGGGAGGTCTAAAATACTGAAACATCATGAAAATAGGTGAAATATGAAAGGGTCAAAATCTCATAAAAACCAGTATGTAGAAAATTTTACACGTTTTGACTAATAATTTTCTTCAGAAAATTGGTGATTGGCCTTACATAAATAAGGAGTAAATTAAAGGTATTTGTGTAGAATGGGACTGAGGAAATTCTAGCTACAGAGTTCCAAAGACTCACATCCCCTGGCTACAATGAATTGTAGCAAAAAACGGTCCCGTGTATAGAGTTGTACATGTATGTCCAGGTAAAATCCTTAAATCTGCAACAGAGACCTTTCTAAAATGGCGGCTTTTTCCCTTATGTTGTTTTAAATGTTTACTATTAAATTGGTTTCAAGAGATTGCTATAACACTATCCTATAACCACAAATGCTAAATCAGTGAAACTGTGTCCTTTTGAAATGAAATATAATGGTATTGTCACATTCATCTTATCTTAATTTAAAACAAATAAAACCTCATTATAATTCATGTATGTACTAAATCTTTTCGATATTAGATAAATGTAAGCATATGTAAAAGATTCATCTCGTTTTCTTTTGACGTTTACACATACTATAACACTTTATTGTATCATCTTTGACAAATGTGACCTAATCCATGTTATGTCTTTGCCTCGTGCCCGGGCGTGCCTAATCAACGATGAAAGAGAAATTGATATTTAAAAAATAAGATGATTATTGATATGATCAAATTCTTGATTAATCAAACATCTACCCCTATAGGTAACTAATTGGAAGACACAGTTTGTTCTCATTAAGTATATGTCCGCCTAGGTAGAAATAATGAAGAGAAGATGGAAGTGGATAGGGCATACACTACGCAAACCACAGGATAACATCACAAGGCAAGCCCTATCCTGGAACCCCCAAGGAAAACGAAAGAGGGACAGGCCAAGAAACACCTGGCGGAGAGATTTAGAGACGGATATAAAGAGAATGGGTAAAATCTGGAAAGAGGTAAAAAACATTGCACAGGATAGAGGGGCATGGAGAAATCTTGTCAGCGGACTATGCCCCAGAAGGGGTAGCAGGCATAAGTAAGTAAGTAATATGTCCGCCTATGTACTTCTATTCAAATCTATAATTTGATCTACAAAACCAAATGAGATCAATTATTGACCGCTCAAAATATACACTAGGGGCAAAATGGAATAGGGTGAAATTACGGATCAAACACTCCGTAAAAGTTAACTGTTATTTTCCTTCGTAGCATAAACACTTCCGCCTGAAGAAAAAATATTTAATGTGATAAAATATTTTTTTCTTTATAACAAGGATTGACTATGAAAAATTTAGTCGATGATTAGTTTAACCGAGCAATTGTCAAGTTCTCGTTGACATCCTAATCATATATAATTAAAGCATTTACAAAAAAAACAAAGCAGCTGTTTAATTTAAAGATAGTTTTCTTTTAAGCATACTTTGATGATAATAATCATCGTCATTTTGATAACTCACGGCAGGTTGTATGGATGAGTGACAAAAAGTACATGTTAATCAAACTATGAATCTGCAAATAAATAAATGTGAATAAATTCTGCATCATAATCTTAAAAGCTTTAAACTTTAGATTTCCGCGGTTTTGAGTAATGAATTATAAAACTGCTGCGTTTTCATTTTAAACATGCTGCGAAATTAGTTGATACAACATCGATTTTATTAGACACAGTTTGCAAAATCGAAAGGGAAACTTTGAGAAACCATTGCATATATCAATGACATGACTATCAAATTAAACATGTTTTGAATATCTAGTTCACACAACACATTCATACTCCACGGCTCTGACTCTTTTAGAAATTATAGAATATGCAATATATTTCATACATAATCGTCTGCACTATGATAACATAACTCATATGGGTTTTTAAATAGTCAATACAGTGCAGATTTTTTTTATACTTTTAAAATAATGAGTACATCTTTGTCCAAAATAACGTCGGGTATTATAAGATGTTTCTTTTTCATTGAACCAGCGAGTTCTCTGCTGTAAACAAACAATATCATTGGAAAACAAAATTTTATTAATAAAAGTTTACAATTACTATTGACAATTAAATCTAACTTTTCTTGAACAATAACGTCTCATTTCCTGTAAAAGTGATATGGTGTATTTTCTCTAAAATCACTATGATTTTTAATTTCATGTTTCATATCAAATACATCATCAATAATCTATAAGTTACAAAAACTTTACAGTAAAAAGAGCCTTAGGCCTATTTAGATTGAATTTGTTTAACAATCAAAACTGAGAAAACTGAAAATCATCGAAATTAAAAATCAAAGTACTGAAGTACTGACGGGAGTTGATTTTATCGATTGTCATTTATTGTAAAATCAACTTATCTTGCGTGGGAATTAATTTCTAGTCTGTATTTAAATTATGCATTAATATGAATTTTAATTAGACTTTTCAGACAAGAATTTAGAGAAACCCCATATGAATCGTGTTGTGTAATATTGATGATAGATTTCAAACTATGTATTTGTAATCGAAAATATTCTAAAAATTGTATGGATCCAAGCACTATTGATATTGAACTCCAGTCTCGTTAAACCAGACGCTCAGCTGTCTCCGCTAATCTCCGACAAGCAAGAGAGCCTCTATGTTTGTCGGAGATTTACGGAGATAGCCGAGCTTCTGGTATATTAAACTTTGGCGTAGGAATACATGAGACTACATAATTATCCAAATTGTTCGTATTATATAAAATCTTACTATTTTTAAAGTGTTTATAGATAAGTTTCCTTGAAAAACAATGCATATCGAATTTTTCTATTATATTCAAGAACCAAGACTTGTCAGCGGTGATGATTTGTGCTTAGATCCAAACACTGTTTCACTTTCGTTTTGCCAGAGTGACTGCATAGGAGAGTTGATGAAAATCAACTCCCCAAAATCAAGTGCTTTTATTTTTAAAAGAAAAAATGTGTACATATTACATTTGAAATGTGAGCTAAAGGCATAACCTTTACATGTATATAAAGCTTGAGGGGGTTTGTTTGTTTGCTATTTTTTATGTTTCGTTTTCGGTTTTTTTTCTTTTGAGTGACAGAGTTTCACACATTGAACATAAAAATATGTTTTTTAAATCGAACGAGTATTGAATTCAGGTATCAAACAATTATGATTAAATCACAACTGCTGGTGATTTGATAAACCAAAACACACATTTTTTCAAAACCATAGTGATTTATTTGATTAAACAAATGTAATGAGAAATTAAAACGAAACATAAATACATATTGCATTTTACTTTATGATTAACAAATTTATGTATATGCCCAATCAAAAAAATTTTATTGTCTGTTTAAGCTTTATATTTTTAAAACAATTAAAATTATTCAAAAGAACAACACTAAAGACCTTTTTAGTCTACAACACATTAACACCATCCTGGAGACCAAAATCCTCCGTAACTGGTTGGGGCTGACGATGCCGAATTCTTAGGGAAATTTGCAGGAACAATTTGATTATGATAGTACTCGAGTCTCGACTTCAATTTTTTCACTATATCTGGGTGCTTCCTGGATAAATCGACATGTTCATTAGGGTCGTCTAAAATTAAAAAAAACCCCACAGAAATATGTTATAAACCAGATAAAAATTATTATACTCTATAAAGACTGTTTATACGCAACAACAATTCACTTACCCTGCAAGTTAAAGAGCATCATTTTGTCGAAAAAAGGGCGCATGCAGTTTGTCGAAACATCTTCGTTCAGGTCATAGCCTACATGATCTGGCTTGTACCAACCTTGGTGGAGCCCAGGATAACCATCAATCAACTTATAGTCACCTATCCTACTCCAAGAAACAATTTTCTCTTAAAAACTTTGTTTTATGAACTCGACTTAATAATCATCAGCAAAATTACCGTCAAAAGCTAAATGTAATTAAAATCTAAATCAGCCTATTCTATTTAAAAGGTTCAGTGCCATACATCCGGAAGCCGGCATACCTTATGGCTGCATGGCCACCAATCTCTGGCCTAAAGTCGTCAATGTTGTAGATAAACTCGTTTCTTTTCGATTCTCGTGCTGTTCGAAGACTATCCCACTGATCAATACCATCTAATTTCGAGTCTTCAAAAAAAAATATATATATATATATATATATATATATATATATATATATATATATATATATATATATATATATATTTCGTATATATTTACATTCCAAATGATTCTAAATATGCGTATTCGTATGCTTACTGACAATATTTGAAATGTTATATTTTGAATACAGATTTAGGCTTTGATACATTGTTGCGAATGACAAATATCAAAACGTGTTTTTTTTTCACCACCTGTACCATGCAATTACCTGCTGTTCCTCCTGCGGCGCTAAGCACAGTTGGCATCCAATCTACTGCATGAATTAATCTAGTAAAGAATAAAATTGTTTTAAAAATTTCCAACGTCTAATGATGGTTCATTAAAATAAAGAAAATAAAAAATTCTATTTCATAAAACCAGTATTTTTTCAGAAAATTCCGTCGATAAAAATGAAATGATTCATTATATCAAACTTCTTGAACTTATACCAAAATTGTAGTTACGAATGTTAAAATTCTACACGAGGCTGTGATGAACCTTTCACTATATTCAATCATGTTCCAAACTTGACATATAAGTGTTTAAACTATGAATTTTATTTTTTTACTAATATAAGCATTTTAGACATTTTCAATTTGTTTGACACAAGTATTAATCGCCATGTATAATGCTAAAATTGCAAAGAACAACACAAGTTCTGATGAAAACAAAACGCCCTCATATTAACATCTTAAGATTGTGAGACTGTGTGCGATATATTTCAATATAACATGGCTTTGATGAAAAAGTAGCGTGTTTCGAATATCACGAGCAGTTTTTAAGATGTTTTGAATTAAGAGGGAAAAAAATGCAAATCAAATAATTTTTAGGGTAAAAAATTAGATACAAGATATTAGACTACACTGTCAAGCATTTCTTAAAACTTTCAGCTTAATAATGTCAAATATTTTTGTTAAATGCTATGTGAACATATTTTGACTATACATATATACCAGTTAGCATTGCTTTAATCTCTCAGTGAAAATGTCATAATTTTTCCTACATTTGAGGAGTAGTTCGATTTCATTCAACCATATGTCAAGTAGGAGCTTGAACGGTAAAGAGTCATAACTGTCCAATGGAAATGGACGGCTTATTGTGTAGTTCGATAAGGCAGTGTTACTTATATTACGATTATAACTGACTACATAAATATATTGGATTGATCAATCCCATAGACGGCGAGTCGAAGTATTGATCAATGACTTATATGATGCATTTAATATTTATTTACTTTCTAGCTGAATAAGTGATGTATATATACATGTACTGTGTGGACTACTTACATAAGTAGTGAGAAATAATGAGGCGAGGTCGAGCCGTCTATGAGATTGATTAACTCGATTTATTTCTGTAGTTAGTCAGTAAAAAGCCCTATAAATGTTTGTTTTCCCGAAGATCAAATGAGACAGTTATTCACAAAATCGTTGATCTACGCAAGTTCATGTAAAAATGGTCCTACATCTCGTTTACTTTTTCAAAGTCAAATTCTTCAGAATTCTCATTCTCACTTAAAAATCTTCACTGCCCCTTAGTTTACTTCATATGTTTGGTAGTGATTTAATTTGATCTCTTTTCTGTGCAGAGGTTTGAGCAAATCTCGACGTCATTTTAGTTACTCCAAACACAACGAGACATCAAATTCAAAGGTCAACCACTCTTATCTAAAATTATTTTCTAAGGCAACTACTCCGAACATTTTAAGAAATGAAGAACGCAGTCTTTGTATTACTAGAAATTATATTGAGATTTCGAGATAAGTACATAAGCGTCGGCCATGTTGCCGAATATTATTTCTTCCTAGATGAGCATAGAGATATATACAGCAGTCAAGTGTCATTTTTAAACCAATGAAAGTGACATTTCAGTCCGAACTTTTAATTTCAGTCATGCAGCTATTAAATGACCATTATTGCCTTTCTGTGATACATGGCCAGTTACTTAATAAATATAATTTGGTAGCTATTTAATCATTTTTAATTAAATAAATGTGAACTTCATTATTTTAATATTTTGTGCAAACATCGTGCATAATGTATTGGTTTACCCTAGAGCCAAATTACCTACCCTGAATATTCATAGTTAAACTTTTGTATTCCTGCCCCGGTCACAAAAGCAGTAGCTCTAGTTCCTCCCTCAAACAAGGTGGCCTTTCCACCCCTCAAAGGGTAGTTATTTCCAGCAAACTTAACAGCACCACCATTCTATAAATACCCGGAACATTTACACTGATATTATTATTATCAAATCAAAGAATTGAAAGCATTATAGATTCATTTACATTTGTTACCATTTTTTCAGTAAAGTGCACAGTGGAAGATAGCAACACAAAAGGAAATGACTAACACTACAGATAAGATTCAATTAATACCCCCTTTAACAGCTATAAGTTTTTTCATTGATATTGGTGAATTTATTATGTGGACTACTTACATCAGTAGTAAAAATAATAAGAGTATCATTAAAAATTCCTTTGGTCTTTAGAGCTTTTGTAATGTTGCCGATAGCTTCATCCATTGCAGTTACCATACCTGATGATGAAAAACACGGTCAAAATATGGTAATGTCAAGAAAGGTAAAATATTGTGCAGTATTTAAATTCATTTTTCTTGTTTCATTATTTGTAGAAGAATAGCGTGTTACATTATGAAGACATGTTCACAACCTCGTAATAGTATCAATAAAATTGTTTGAATGAAATTTCAATGAGGTTTTTGTCAAATGCTCACATCAGATAAAAATACGTTATTTGATAAACAATGGTTGATTATGGTTCAAAATAATTAGATTCATATGTTTTCATTTTAATAGGCGTTTTATTTTGCTGATCCGCTCAAAAACAAATTTTCCAAAAAAAAAGGAAACAACGGCAGAAGTAGTTACCCATGTAAGTCCGGCGGCTTTTGGTATGTACATTGGTGTACATGTCAGTATACCTATTAGGGACCTATGGAATGCATGAATAAAAATAATATTGATTTTAAAAGTTGGAAAAGTACATTAAGTAGATTTAATTATAGATTAAAAAGTATTAGTACGGTTCAATCAAACTTACGTGATGTGCAATTACGTTTAAGCTCATTCGACTCATTTGGACGATTAAAGACTCACCTGAAGGGGTGCGTGTACAGATTGGAAAGGTAAGTACATGTATATCGGTTTGGATGCATCATGCTCCTTAATAATTGACTCTGCTCTCCGGGAATACAAAAACTGGTTGGCAAATAAAGTTAAAGAAATTCATTTCCAATGAATTAATGTTTATTTATCACTGAGGCAAATTAAAGGATTTGCAAAAGTTATTTTTCATGACCAGATAAAAAGCTCTATATTTATACAACCAAGAGTGTTTAATTTCGTTTATTTTCTCAGGTATGAATTACTATTTCATCATACTGATTGTTTTTATCATATCCTGAATATTTGTTTTTCCTTGATCTGAGGATATGCATAAAAATTTATCAGTCCCATTGAAATGCGTATCAACCCGATGATACTAACTAAATATATTATAACGCTTTTGTTGATTTAAAAAGCCCAACAGTCTTTTTCTTAAACTATTTCTATTATCTATTGACAGTTTTCTTAAACGAAGAGTAAATAAAATACTTACTGTGGAGTATTCACCTGTTGCGTTTACAGGTACTTTATTGTCTCTGAAGTCTTTACCTCCAGCTGTTAATGAAAGAAGATTTTTTGAAACCTTTACATGAATTAAAACTTAAGTTATTTCTTTGCTTATGAGCTATTGTCCGTTCACAACGTACATGGTATAGTTTAATTTGTTCAAAATTAAATTATGTTTTTATTTTGAATCCACGTGATGTTCATTACCGACACTGAGAGTATAGTAGTCTTCTTGGCCATTGTAAAATCCAAAGAATGTGTCAAATCCTCGATATGTAGGGGTACACTCCCATTTACAAAATCCCAAATGCCACCTTCAAACAAACGTTTTCAATCTATGCAGTAATTTGCT
Source organism: Magallana gigas (assembly GCF_963853765.1). NCBI lineage: Eukaryota > Metazoa > Mollusca > Bivalvia > Ostreida > Ostreidae > Magallana > Magallana gigas. The sequence goes on from NC_088858.1 coordinate 43,759,222, forward strand.
TCATTTTATTGATATTCTTTTCACTAAAAATATTAAATCACTTGTGGTGATATGAAATGTATACATGTAACTTGTGAATTAGTAATTAATAATAAGTGTACATTTACGGAATCTTATTGAAGACGTCCATTTTTTAAGTTTAGGTATAACATAATTTTGTTAATCATTTTAGTTCGCAAAATGGTAAATTACATGTAAATAACTACTTACTTTCCAATTGCATGAGTAGCATAACCAAGTTCCTTCAATTTCTGAGGTAAAAATGTATAGTTTAGAGGGGCACAAGTGGCTTGTTGTGGATTAATCGCAAGATGCTGAAAAGTCGTTCGAATTAGTTCTTATTAAGATACATGAGTAAAATTGCTAAAGAAAATACATCATGATACTATTTCCAAATGTATTACGTTTTTAAAATTGATAAGTAAATAATTTGAACCATGATATGAATTAAGCTAAGGTATCTTTTAAAATGATATCTTTTTTTCCTGGCAGAGCAAAGAACAATAGAATATGCTATTGTGAATATTATTTTGAATTCCGCTATTTGAAATCGATTCTTTAAAAGTAAATTTGGTGCAATACATTTTTCTTTACGTTTTTCTCTTAGTTACATTTAATATATTAACTCTTGTTTATACATGATGGTGTTACATTTGACAATTTATACCTGTAATCCAGATTTAAAGGCATAATGACCTGTCATGAATGAATTCCTTGATCTAAAATGCACAGAAACGTAAATAGATCCATAAATCCGTAGCGTTGAAGATATAAAATCATGATGAAATCTCCTCTTAAAATTCTATCTTTCGGATAAAAAGACTTACCCGGGCTATATTGTTGATGATTGTTGATTACTGGTACTAATTAATGAAGCATTAAAACTCACGGTGTGCAGACTGGCATTACGTAGGATGAATTCAGGATCATCCCACTGCGCGCCAATTTATCGATGTTTGGGGTGAGGACATCGGGGTTCCGAAATCCGACATCGTTCCAACCTTAAGAAAAACGTTTATATAATTTGCAATAAATTTAATTGTTATTCTGAATTTAAATAGTATTTTACATTTCCTGTATTTCCAAACAACATTATTTCTTTCCCTTAACCACACAAAAACTGATTTTAATCAACTTTCACACATCCAAGGCAAACTTTTTTATTATTATAAATTTGTTTCAAATTAAGTGGAGCACTATGTTCCTCTGTGTTCATGCGACCGCAGGGACATCGAAAACAATTTTGCTTTTTATATGATTAAATTACGTTTATGATACAATATTTATATGCTATAAGTTTACAATTATCTTACGTTGTTAGACTAAATAACGATAAAAGGATATAAGCGACAACAACGGGTACTTGTCTTTACAGGGTTTATTTTAAATCAGAAGAAAGTCAACATTGATGAGAATGAATTTAAAAAAAACTTAATCAAGTTAAACAAATAAACAGTGCAAAAATTAGCAAGCATTGAAATATTTCAAAGAAATCTTACATGAAGAGGGTTAAAGGAGAGAACATGAATTTTTGGCAATAATGGGCAAAAAATATACTTACCAAGATCGTCTGCTACGATGAAAAGAATATGTGGTGGTTTGGCTGAGACACACAAAAGAAAATGGACGAAGATGCTACAGGTGATAAATGAGGCAAATGTCTCCATTGTTGTACATGAATTAATAAATCTGGTATCGAAATACCGACATTTTAAGTTAATTTCAAGTCATGTGAATTAACCAAGGGGGTCAAAACATAGAACACATTAAAGATCTCATGAATGTTTGAACGTTCAAAAACTGGGTCTGTTTGGCGTGGTGTTAATAAATAAATAAACAAACTGTGCATCAGGTATTTTGATAAATGATTTTTTATCAAGTGTCCATAAGACTAGAGTACTCGTGCTATAAATTGATAGTTTGTTATCTGCTTAAATCTATAATAGTATTTAGTGTACAAAGGTCGTGTCTTTATCTACCTGTTAAAGAAGATACCTTTATTTGGTTTAAGAAAATGATCATGTGTTTTTTTTATCAATAAACCCACACTCATGATGTATAGTGATATTAAGATATTTAAAGGTATGACAGTTGAATAGGATGGACATTAATATTTATTTTCACACTAAGATAGTGTTATGCATTTTTCAAACGCTTGTTCATTGCAAAATATATCCAAATTGATTTAAAGCAAATGAACATGTTAAACCGTACGTTGAGCGAAAACCTAAACCTATTTGTCAATTAAATTGTATTGATGAATAAATTTTCCAGTTTCACATGGATAAAAAACAAACAACAAAAAAACATCACAGTAAGGAACCTAAAAATGAAAAACTTACGAAGGTTAAGAAACAATATCAAAATATGAACTTTATTACTTCAAAAGAGATTTGAAGCAGTATATGTAATTTTTTATTAATGACTTTAAAATAAAAAAAAATGTTCATCCAGCTACATCATTCAGTAGAAAAAAACGCAGTTTGATAATTCATAAAAACTGCTAAAGATGCATTAGTTAGCTTTTGAATTTTACGATTTATTTAAGTTATTTTAAATATAATCACTTTTACATCGTTGATTGTTGTATTTACTACTTATTTTCGTGTTTTCATTGATCAAATGTATTTAAAAGCTAGTGTTTAGCCGGAAATTTTGACGAATGTCGAATTTTCTCGATCTTTATTAATCGCAAATAACTGAATACGCAAAAAATATATCCTGTATCATTTTATGTAAGAAAATTTTAAAATTGCAAAAAAATTCTACATGCATTAAGAGAACAAAAACAAATCAATAATGCATTACATTACAAATTTGTTCCAAAATTACAAATTTAGGAACACATGCTGCACGAGTCTATCGAGGATGCATCAAACAAAAAATGTTTTCTCTGTTGATATGAATTACCCACCATCTGGTTCACGCTGTTTAAAGATTTCTTTTGACAGAATTGTTATGCAGAAAAAAAGATTTCAAATTACACAAATTAGATAATTATAAAGGTCAAACTTTCAAAATATTTAGTTTAATACTAAATTTGCATTGTTGTTAAAGCTGTAAAAATTTATATTTACTTGTTGCGAAAATCACCATCAGGTAATATATTCACAACAGGCTTTGGAGATATGTCGAAAGGGCCGTCATTGTTCACTCACTCGCATTAGAACAGTGTCCACTCTAACAAAAATCCCCATGGAATAGAAACGGCTACTCAAAGGTTACACGAGCCCGTAATAATTCAGCACCCGAAAACTCTCCTTCCACGGGACGGAAAATTATAAAAAGCAAAAACAAGACTAAAGACCCTGATAAAATAATTATATATAATAAAGTGAAACATACTTCCACCCGAAAACTAACCAAACGCATTGCTTTTAAACTTGAATAAAAATGTGTTTTAAATACATGTATCTGGTGTTTTCGGAAACCAGGCCCCTGGAAGCAATAGATGGACTGACGACCATGTCTATCCGCTAAGATGTTATCCCGTAGTACCCTTTTCCGTCCCCATTCAAAGTGTAAAGGAGGGGCTTCCCGTAGAAGAAATGTCTTGAATAACCGGAATTATTCAACCAAAGGGCTTTCCACGGGTTTTATATAAAAATAACCGGAATGCTGTACCATGGGAATTATTAGGCAAAGTAACAACTAATTTCAGTTTTTATGATGTACTTTTTTATTCATTGATGATTGATTTAATGAGTCAAATGAATATAAACAAAGAACTGAATTAAAAAATGTTTACCGCGTGGTAAAACACAATGCTTTTTGTAGCAATGCTATTTACAAACATAACCTTATTAAGAATAAAAGAAAGCATATGATTTTTTTAAAAAAATAAATACTGTACAGTATAATTTTATACACTTACGAATATAAAACCAATTTACTTTGCGAAAGGTATGTATATTTATTATTAATCAGACCGATATCATGTAATATGTTCTTGCTCATTCTCCCGTTGCATTATAATGTATTAGATCATGTTCCACGCAAGCGGGGGAATAAACACTTCATATTTTTATATGATACAATGTCCTCTGTACAAGTGGCCTTAATTTTTATTTATTTATCATTTATTTTTTACGAAGCTTTTAATTTTAATTTTATTTAAAACCAGGGAGTGAGTGTATTTTGCGTCGTTTCTTTTTTTTTGTAACTTGGGTCTTACTTTCACTTTTATCACTATGCCAAATAAGCAATTCATTGTGTAATTGGTAATGTATGTTGTTTGAAAACGCTAGCATTTATTTGCATATTTTAAAACAGAGTTTTAATAGATCCGCCAAAGCTGTCCAGCACCTTACTCACATTTTTGATACGTTAAATTGGGTGTAGTTGCATTAATTGGTCTGTTGGAAGCATTCATTTGCTGACAGTCACTTTTAAACATTTCAAACAAAATATTATGTCTATTTCTAAATGTCTTGCTTAATGAATTGGCGTTTGTTGAATATTGCATTTTTTAAGACATTGTATACTCTTTGTTAATGAACCTACGATTGTGATTTTCGAATGATTACAGATCAGGCAAGACAAAAATAGTACTGTACAAAGATTGGTCTATACATGTAATTATCTGTTTTAAAGAACTATACTTTTGGTAAGAGTTTTCTCTTTTTTCATGAAATCGATTCTGATTGGCTGATGGCGATCACAAGAAAACCATTTTTATCGTTTATGAAATTGATGTTTATATATTGTAAACCACCTTTATTCGCGTGCGAGAGTTTTTTGCGAGGTTCGCAAGGACATTGTCGGTCCAGAATATTTCTCACGCGAACCATTCGTTATCGTATAGTTGTTAAAACAAGACTGGTCTGGAGAAAGCTTGGTCGCGAACATTAGTCGTAGTGAACCACTATATCGGAAGTAAATCGCGAAATAAAGACTTGCGAATAAAAGTTGATTAACAGTATTAATCCAAACCTTCTTCGGAGAAAAAATCTGCCAACTGAAGTAACACTGAAAGAAAGTAATCGATCGAGTAAAAGGATTTATATATTGACATCCTTACAGGAAAATTACAAAAGTGATTGTCAGCACTATAAATGTTTACATATCATTCTATATTTTAGAATATCATAACATCTTTAGTTTAAAGGGGCATGGTCACGATTTTGGTCAAAAATTATATTTTTAATTTTAATGTTAACACTGCTTCAGTAAGGCATTTTTAATAGGCATCCAAAATTTGAGTGTCATTTGAAGAGTTATAGGCGAGTTACAGAGCTTACAATTCTTCGCTATGTAAACAAAGACTTTGTTTACATTTTGAGTGTTGAAGTGAAAATTCCAGTTTTAGACCTAAAATGAATGTGATAATCGTAAGGAACTGTTTATTTATGCTTAGAATAAATAATAAGATAGACAAACCTGTTTAAAAAAGATTTTTTACTGGTATATTGAACCTATGTAAACAAAAAACAGGGCACGAGCCTTGTTTACATGACGAAGAATTGTACGCCCTGTATCTTGCTTAAAACTCAACGACTGGCACCCAAATTAGATTTGATCCTTAGAAATGCAATTCTAAAGCATTGCAAATAATAAAAACAGAAAAATAAAATTTGACCAAAATCGTGACCATGCCCCTTTAAATGGTTTAGCTTTAAAACTGAGCCATTGTAGTTTGCTCGTAAATAAATGCAATTCATATACCGGTATGCTATTATTTTCAAAACATATTCATCAAAGTCTTGCAAATATTAAACAAATAGAAAGAAACCATTTTAAATCGAGCTACTCTAATGGACGTTTGAAGAGGTTTTAGACGTAATTAAAAAAGAAAGACAATAGTCAAATCTAATACTTTAAAAACAAATATTAAATTTTACAATATGTCTTGCACCATAGTATGATATCCTTATTGATTTATTTTTTTCAAAAACATGAACTATAATACTTTTCCGTTACACGTCTTGAAAGTCAAAGGGACTAGAATCTTTTATTTAATAGGCTAGTACTGACATTCAGAGAAATGTTAAATGGCTGTAAAAACGATAACCACGAGCCGTCAGAAAGAGACTAAGGCAGAATGGCTTGAATATATTCTTTTTAAAGCACGAAGGGGAGGGGGGTCATAGGAAACTTACATGTATGTTGATTCAAACTTTTTTAAGAAGCATTATTCGTAACAGAGCAATGTGCCCATAGTATCTGTATTAATCCTTAGTACTCTAACACAAATATTTGTAAAAGTATAAATAAATCAATAGTTGTTCATAATTTTATAACGTATTTTGTTTGCAAATATTAACAAAACTTTTTAAAAAACCCAAAACATTTATGATATTTAACAATTTAACCACTTTAAACAAGAAAAAAAGATTTTAGAGGAGAAATTCGAATTTAAAAAAGGTGTAGCGTTCCTTTTTAAGTGGAGTGTAATATAATATGTCTTCTTAACTTGTCATAGATTTTTCATTGCATATAGATCAAAATAATTATATGTTTGCTTTAATAAAACGACACAATCTTATTTCGTTTAAAAGTGAAAAGGCATATTTTTTGTCTAATCATCATGAACTACACTTTTTCCTTATCGTGTTTCACTTTAAGGGCATGGTCATGATTTGGTCAAAAAATTAATTTTTCGATTTTGATGTTTACAATGCTTCAATAAGTCATTTTTAATAGGCAACCAAAATTTGAGTGTCATTTGATGAGTTAAAAGCGAGTTACAGAGCTTACAATTATTCGCTATGTAAACAAAGCGTTTGTTTACATTTCCAATGTTGAGGTGAAAATTCCAGTTTAAGAACTAAAATAAATGTGTTAATCGTTAGGAACCGTTTATTTATGCTTTAAATGAATAATAAGATAGACGAACCAGCTTTAAACAGATTTTTTACTGGTTTATTGAACCTATGTAAACAAAAACAGGTCACGAGCCTTGTTTACATGACGAAGAATTGTGAGCCATGTATCTTGCTTAAAACTCAACGACTGGCACCCAAATTTCATTTAATTATTAGAAATGCATTCCGAAAGCATTGAGAATAATAAAAACAGAAAAATAAAATTTGATCAAAATCGTGACAATGCCCCTTTAAATAAATCAATCAGAAGTTTTGATTTAATACATCTGAAAAGTCAAATTACAAATTAAACCCTTATTTACATTTGATTAACAATCAGAATAAACTCAACAGATTTTTTTATCTTGACCTTTACAAATGGACGGAAATATTTTTTTTCTATTAATAGCATTTGTAGGTCAAACGATATTCTTAGGATATCTTTCGTTAATGTAAAAACATGCAATAATGGAAAATCTGAAGTATAAAACATTGCCTTCTTTAATCAATCGCAACATTGAATTAAGGGATGTGATGTCAGAGAAAAGTGGATACCAACAAACTCAAATAACAAATGCCTTTATTGGAAATAAAATGTTAACATAGTATACATTTATTAGAAATGAGTTCCAAACTGGAACCCCATATTTTGTACAGTTTTTTATTTACTGATACAATTTTTTAAAATGATGTTATTTGAGATCAAATAGTACTTTGAAAATTCAGGACTGCCAGTGACTTATGGTAAAACTCTTAAAATTATCTGATGAAAGTTGGAAAACCGGACTGATTTCAACTTAATAGACTTAAATTTCATCAATTGTAAGAAAAAATATACACGTCATCACACTTTTTGAGATATCAGATAAACGTAAACTAAAGCATATTTTAGCATCAGAAAACCGTATTGTTTTGTTAAAAGTAAAATTTTTTAGGCAGAAATTTGTTTATCTTGTTTAATTTTATTGTCAACTTTATCAGAAAACAAAATCTACAAACACATTTTAAAATTAATTGTTGGGATAAGAAAAACTATAGCATTTAGACATACAACTGAGAAAAAAGTCAGAAAAAGAGTTTTCCCTTTAGCATAGATAAAATGTATAAAAAAAATTGGAAATTTAGAATAAAATCAAACTGCGAAAATATCTTGAACTTAACAGTAATTCTAGTTACTTCCATGTGATTCTATTCACATAAAATATATTAAACTATCTTGCATAAATTTTAAAGAATTCAAAGTTTTACAAAAAAGTATGACATCATAAAACACTGGATCTACTTTTAATTAAAAGCTTTTAATTAAAAGCACCAAACAAATTTATCAAACAAACAAGTGCTTTACATGCATTCGAATGAAGATAAAGTAATATTTATTAACAGTGTAAACTATTTTTTGATAACCAAGATGAGACTAATCAAGTGAATATTCTGTGATGTAAAGTTTAGATGAAATATATAAAATAAGAAATTCACAGACTTATTCAGACTACATCACATTAACACCAGCCTGGTGTCCAAAATCCTCCGTAATTGGTAGGTGCTGACGATGCCGAATTTTTGGGAAAATTTGCAGGAACAATTTGTTTGTGATAGTACTCGAGTCTCGACTTCAGTTTTTTAACAATATCTGGGTGCTTCTTGGATAAATCGACATGTTCGTTAGGATCGTCTAAAATAAGAACAAATATATGTGATATAACAAATCTTGATCTGCTTCGTAAAGATTTTTACATGCACCAACGATTTACTTACCTTTTAGATTAAAAAGCATCACTTTGTCGAAAAAAGGACGCGTGTCGTTTAAAGATACATCTTCATTCATGCCATAGTCTACTTGGTCTGGCTTGTACCAGTCTTGGTAGGCCCCAGGATAACCATCGATCAACTTATAGTCACCCATCCTACATCAAGATACACTTATATCAAAAAAGAAATATTAATTTCATATAACCGACTCAAATATTCAGCAAGATTTCTTCGGAAAAGCGAGTGAAATTTCCAAAAACTTACGTACAAAACAATTCATAAAAATTAAAACAGTGAATTTTATTAAAAAAATCGTTTATTGTCACACAAGCTGAAACGAGCATACCTAATGGCAGCATGACCACAGATCTCCGGCCTTAAATCGTCGATGTTGTAGATAAACTCGGTTCGTTTTGATTCCCCTGCTGTTCGTAGACTATCCCACTGATCGATGCCATCCAATGTCGGGTCTAATATATATATATATATATATATATATATATATATATATATATATATATATATATATATATATATATATATATATATATATAATTCAAAGATAACCAAGTAAACGTTTACTTTATGCAGCATTCTGCATTAACATTAAAAACCAATACAACACAAACTTTATGCTTTGAATATAAAATTGAGGGTTTTGATCAATTTTTTCAAATGCCGGAAACATGGACATTTTAGCACGTGTTACATAGTATTACCTGGCGTTCCTCCTGCGGCGCTTAGCACTGTTGGCATCCAATCTACTGCATGAATCATTCTATAAATCAATATTTTTTTTTTAAAAAACTAAAGTTCCATCATTAGAAAAAAAGATAAAGTAACAGCAAAATTATTATAAGTAGACTTGAAAAAAATTCAATGGCAAAAAAAAGATAGAAGAAATAATTAAAATGGTTCATGTCATCAAACTTCTCGAATTTATATCGAAACTTACAAGAAACCTAAATGATTGGTCAGTGATCAGATCCTTTTGATTATTTTTTTTATTACAGCCGAGTTGTGATTTATGCCTATTGATTTTTAAAGACTTTATGTGTAAAAAAAAAAACCATATATTTTTTATTTACATTAATTGATACCATGTTCAAATATTTTATTGATGAATCCTAGAGTAAAATAAAATGACCTACCCTGGATAAACATAGTTTGACTTTTGAATCCCTGCCCCGGAAACAAAAGCAGTTGCTCTAGTTCCTCCTTCAAACACAGTGGTCTTTCCACCCCTTAAAGGGTAATTATTCCCAGCGTATGTAATCCAACCTCCATTCTAAAAATACCAGAAGATTCATTTACTTTAATTGCTTGTTTTCGGTAAGGATGATGAAGATGAAAACAAGCCAACAACTATATGTTCTCTGAAACTGTAGGTATTGACAAACGTCTTATAACACTACAGATACGGTAAATCTATTGCCTTTTTAACAATTTTTAACTACATGTATTTATTCAGATTTATGGTGAAGTATATCTCCTTTCCAGAGAACTCACATCGGCAGTAAATACTATGAGAGTGTCGTTGAACATTCCCTTTGTCTTTAGAGCTTTTGTAATGTTGCCGATAGCTTCATCCATTGCAGTCACCATTCCTGATGATGGAAGACAAGGTAAAAAAAAATGAAAGCTGGATAACTAAAAAAAATATGTATAATGTATAATGATATTTTTTCTTGTTAAATCAAGCTATGCAACTTTTTGTCAAGCTCCGAAGGTTCAAGTGAGCTTTTCTGATCACCTGTTGTCCATCGTCCGTCCGTCCGTCTGTAAACTCTTCACATTTTTTACTTCTTCTCTAGAACCACTGAGCCAAATTTAACCAAACTTGGTACAAAGCATCCTTATGGAAAGGGAATTCTAAATTGTTAACATAAAGGGCACAACCCTTTTTGAAAAGGAGATAATTGCAAAACTGCGAAAATTGGGTGGGTGTCTTAAAAAATCTTCTACTTAAGAACCACTGCACCAGATATGCCAATATTTACAACGGAGCTTGTATATATAGTGAAGATTCTAAATTGTAAAATCGCGATTCCCGGGTCAATACTGGGGTCCCAAGAGGGGTTGTAAGTTGATTAAAAAAGACAAATTTAACATAGAAATATATGGGGGGAAATGTTTTTTAAAATGTATTCTCAAGGACTACAGTGCTAAAATTAGTTAGATTACTATCATAGTACCCTAAAATAGTGAAGATTCTAAATTGTGAAAACCGTGATCCCCGGACTAATACTACGTTCGGCTCCAAAATATGTTTAAAGTTTACCTTAGACTTATATAATGGAAAAATGTTTTAAACTCTTAAGAATTACAATGCTACAGTTTGTGAGATTACTGTGCAATCATTCTAAGATAGTGCAGATTCTAAATTGTTTAAATCATTTTTTATTAAAAGAAGTATCAAAAAAAAGAAAAAAGAAATTTCCAGGATAAGTTTATCATAGTTAAATCATCTGTGAATGTTTATCGACTAGTTTTTTTGGGGTTTTTTTGGAATTTCGATCCCGACATCAATTACTCACATATCGGGATCCAAGTGATCTGGATTAAAGATCATAAATTCAAACAACTTCAAAAAGGTGTGGATGTTAGTCTTCACGAAGTTTTGATTCACAAACACACAGTTAGGAAAGATAAAGGAACAAAAGATAAAAAATGGTTATGGAAAAAAGTAGGAAACATTGATAGACTTTATCAACTATATATATAGACTTTCCATGTTTTTTGAGTTTAGTCTATAAGACAGATGACCGATGAGAATGCAAAATCTAACATGCCTAATGTCCCCATCACACCTGCAATATTTTTATTTGATGAATCGATAAAGAAGCTTTTAATGATTGAAATACAAAACATATCATCTTTTAATTATTTAACGAATATATTTCAATTTTTTCAGTGAAATTGGATTTTTTTTTAACGCAAAAGGGTATTTAAGAGCTTAAAATTCAGTCTCATTTGATGTGTAAAATAACTTTGAATAAAAACATGCCAAAGATAAAATTTTCTTCTTTTTATGTATTGTTTAATATATGGCAAAATCTTGAAATATATGAGTTTTACAATATTTATTCAGGGTTCACTTCATAATAAACCCTTTCGAAATAAAATGATACACGGACTATTGTTCAGGTGAGCGATTTGTGGCCCATGGGCCTCTTATTTCTTATTTCGATAGACATTTGATTTTGTGAACCCGTTCAATAACGATGTTTACATAATAAACATACGAAGACCCATATTCATAGTTACCTAGGTAGGTCCGGCGGGATTCTGTATGTACCTTAGAGTACATGTCGCTATACTTCTGAGGGACCTGCAAAAGGCATTCAATTCAGTTAAATAAAGTTAATTTCGAAACTCTTAAAAGTACAGTGATGGATTACAATAGATAAGTAAAGTTCAATCAATCGTATATGTGATGTGCATGTACTTTTACGCACTGTCGACTCACCTGGACGATTCAAGACTAACCTGAAGGGGTTCGTGTACTGATTGGAAAGGTAAATACATGTACATAGGTTTAGATGCATCGTGGTCCTTAATTATGGACTCTGCTCGCCTGGCATACAAAATCTGTTTGGCGAAATAAGTGCAAAACTTTAAATGAAAGAAAGTTTATGTTTCCCGGATAACTAACGGAAAGGCGAAAGGGAATTTAACAATTTAAAACACTTCTCTTCCTTTAATAGTGGTTTTATGTCTGTACGATTATTTTCTCTGAATCAGATGTAAAGAATATTTTCATAATGTTCGATACTTGCTATTTTTTTTTACTTAAGGATGAAATACATATATGTCGCGGGCTCTTGAGTTACGTACATTTACGTACATTTATGAACCTAAAGCTACCAACAGCCTCGTAAATTTAATTTTTCATCTGGTTTATGAAATAAAATCCAGACTGAAGAAAATTATTTAAAACAATTTAATTATCTTTTTTCTCATATGATCATTCAAAAATTGTTAATATTGATATAGACATAGAAAGGAACCTTCTTCAGGTGCAAGTCCAGTAGAAAAAAATTAATGGAACATTTCATTGAACTTTGATTCTAACATTACGTACATTTTTATTATTTTTGTACCAATCGATGTGCCTGCTACTTTTACAATTTCTACGGACATTGATTTAAGTTGGTATGGGACATTTCCATGTTTGGACGTACGTTCTATCGAAATTAACAATTAAGTATAATTTTAGAAATGTTCTCTTTCCCAATTTGGTTACATAGCAGCTTAGCATAATAGGTTAGTGCGTTACCTGCTGATTTGTAGGTCTTAAGTTCAAATCCCGCTTGGATTTTTATAATTTTTTACCTATCGATGAAAATTTAAAACATATTTTAGCCCAAATATTGTAAACTTTGAAACTTCTAAACCGGTAAAAGTATTAAGATAATCAAATAACCGAACAGGATTAAAAACAAAATGAATGGGTTTAAGATTGAAGCTAATCAAGTCTGCTGCTTCTTGTATAATTAACTTTTACCTACACTGATTTTCCCTGATGAAATACGAAGTTTACTTACCGTGGAGTATTCACCTGTTGCGTTAACAGGTGTTCTATTGTCTCTGAAGTCTTTACCTCCAGCTGTTAACGAAAATTAACTCCTTTGGAAACTTGTAGACACTTTTGAGTGAACGTTCTTTCTAAATAGCTTGTAAACTTTTGAAATTTTTTCAATATATAGGATCATATCTAATTTTTGGAAAACAAAAATGATATAGTTGTAAATTGGTTTGATGACGCATGATACTCAGTACCGATACTGAGAGAATAGTAATCCACCGTTTATGTTTATCTTTTTGGTATCATGATCTTTTTAAAAGTACCCAGAACATATGATAATATGGTTTAATATCTTTAGAATGATATAGTGTTATTAATTAAATACATGTACCATAATTATTATGGTTATTACCGATACTGAGATTGTAGTAGTCCTCTGCGCCGTTGTAATATCCGTAGAATGTGTCAAATCCTCGATACGTAGGGGTACACTCCCACTTACAAAATCCCAAATGCCACCTTAGAAGCAAACGTTTCATAAATATATATTTGTACGTTATATCTGACTAATAATTATTTCATTGACGAGAATGAGTTATTCGTGTTAATGCAAAATGCAAAGGTAAAAACAAACTGCACCTTAACTATAAGTAGATTCAATCCGTGGATGGTTTTGTTATCAATTGTGAATGTAAATGTTCTAAACCATATATCATTAGCAGAACGCAATCTAGTAGATTGTTACTTACTTTCCAATCGCATGAGTTGCGTACCCAAGTTCCTTCAACTTCTTTGGTAAAAATGTATTGTTAAGAGGGGCACAAGTGGCTTGTTGTGGTAAGATCACAATATGCTGCAATATAATACATTGTAATTATTTTTGATATATTATTTATTCTAACCGTGAAATTGCTAAAAAAAAAAAAATAACAATTTTGTTTCCATCATATACCCTATAGGAATTGGGTTTAATGATGGTTTTTTATGAAATTGGGGAGTGAATAATTTAAATTATATATAAAGTCGTAGTACATTTGAAAATAATGTTTGTGTATTTGCAAAACAAAACACAAATGATAATGTACATGCTTTATCTTAAAATCGTATATTTAAAATCGATTTTTTAAAATTAAATTATGTAGTTGGTATACCATTTCTCTGATAATAATGTGTATTTCAATTTTTCTTCTACAATTTACAGTAATAACATTAACTCTGATTAATACATGATAGTTGTTAAAAATGTATGTATACCTGTAATCCTGATTTAAAGGCATATTGACCGGTCATAAATGAATTTCTTGATCTAAAAAGCAAAAAAAAAAGTTATTAAACCAATATCTCTTAAGCTATAACTGGTTTAAAATGAATATGAAGATGAATGCTTAGGTAGGGTTACGATTTTGATAAATTACAGGTATTTGAATGATTTGAACAGGAATAAATGCAAAAAGAATGTATTTCTTAAATTCATTTATTAAAACTCACGGTGTGCAGACTGGCATTACGTAAGATGAATTCAGGATCATCCCACTGCGAGCCAATTTATCGATGTTTGGGGTGAGGACACTAGGGTTTCGAAATCCAACATCGTTCCAACCTGGAAGAAAACATTCATTTACTTTGCAATAAACTAAATTGTGATTTTTGTGTTGACAATTTTACACGTATGCTCTTCAATGTTATTCATATATTATACATCTAGGTGCATTACTAGAATCTGATATGATGCTTAATTAGTAATTAGAAAATCTACGTACCATAGTCGTCTGCCACGATAAAAAGAATATGTGGCGGTTTGGCCGAGACATACGGAAAAAAATGAATGAAGATGCAAAAGACGAATACTGAGACTGATGTCTCCATTGTTGATAATGTATTAATATATTTTGTCTCGGAATACTTATATATTGGCGTAAGTCATGTGAATAGCCAAAGGGATCAAAAATTGGGACACAGATTATTAAAAATGTCTTGAGTATGTACATACGTTCAATAACTGGGTCTGTTTGACGTAGTGAAGATAAAAAAATAAACTGCGCATCGGGTATTTCGAATGATTTTTTTATGAAGTTTCTAGAGAAATTAGAATTGCAATAAGTTTAGAGTACATATTTTTTCCAGTTGGTTAACGTATTTAGTGTACAAGGTAGTTTTTCTACCTACTTCTTGAATTAGATTTTTTATCGTTATTTATCGATTTACTGCATATGATAATAATAAATAAATAATGATCATATGTTGTTTTTTATCACTAAAATCAGCAGTGTTAACTCGTGATGTATGGGAATATTTAGATTATTCAAAGTTATGACTGTTAAATATTATGAACTTTGATATTTATTTTGCACACTTGAACAGAATCAGTTTGATCCGAAACAAATCGGCAGGTAAAACCGGACGTTGAGCCAGTGTAGCCATAATGTTTAAGCTAATAATATAGCATTTAAAGAGAACAAACCAATTATTGAATGACATGCTCCTGTTTCAAATTGACAAAATACGAAAGAAAAATTAATATCAAACTAACATCACAGTTAAAAAATCTAAACATCAAATGGAGTAATTAAGGTTAAGAAACAGAATCACAATGTATAATGTGATGAAAACACTTAAATTCAATGAAACTTACGGTATTCATTGGACAATTTTAAATCATTTTAAATTAGTACGATATTTATCGCACGATAACGATGAAAGTAAAATGACTGATCACATATAAGAAGCCGACTATTTAGCAGTGAAAATAATTCAATTATTGGATAACAAGAAGATACTGTGATTTAAAACATCAGAGCATTCATTTATACAGGTACAAAATCTGGTCGTCGTAGACTTGATGATTTAAAAGCTCTATGTGCCTAATTCAATAATTGATTAAATGGGTGAACAATGTTTGTTTTTATTTTTCATCAAGCTACATTCAGTTATAAACTTTCTTCATGCTATAAAATTTAATTTAGACGCATGTAAAGTATTGAATCTAATTTTTCAAATATTTAATTTACATCCCGGTACGGACTGTAACGTCCAAGCTTGAAATATTCAACTTCATGTGATGTCGCAAGCTTTTGTGGTATGTAAACAGTTGACGCCAAAGCAATGGTACAGTGTGGGCTTCCGCATCAAAATAATAGACAAAAGAGACAAAATAAGCATTTAATATGGCGTACATTGTATTTTGCTTAAAGAGTTATATAGAGCAAAATTCCATTCAACTGGATATTGGTGACATCTACATAAAATATATGCTAGTGGTTCAATGGCACCACAACATACACATGTAGAGAAAAATAAATGGAAACAAAAGTCCTAAAAGTCCTAAACATGTTTAGAATATAAGTAGTTAATGACTGTGAGTTTCATTTCGTTATTCATCATGTTGCAATGATCAAATTCAGATTTACTCTAAAATTTGTTTTAATAACGTTACAAGCTGCTATCATATTGTTAGCATTATTCTCTTTAGAGAAGTGGACAGTCATAAACTTCATCCACTTTTTTCGCAAGCCCTCATATATTGTCTCTGGAAAAGGTGCAAGTGTCGGAACTAGGACGGTCTACCCTTCGACTCATGTTTTGACTCGAGATTTCCTATATTTACATATCAGACGTATGATTTTCACATTTTTAAAAATAATGCACACATATATCAAAAAAATATCAACACCAACCCGCTGTCAAATCATCATCATTATCATCATCAGAGAATATTTAAGCCTATGTCACACAGAAAGTAATCAAATAACTCTATGATCGATATTGTAAAAGGGTTTTTACGCAATTCAGAGAACGTGTATAATGTTAATATATTTATATCCTTCTCATGAAAATGACATGTGTATGATCAGCACTCGAAAGAATTTTACAATATTTAATATAATGTCACATTTGCTCTAGAACTGAGTCACAGGTGTAGGTATTTATGAAAAAACAACAAAAAGTAATAGTTGTATATAGATAAATTATTTTAATATAAACGTCAAGAAACACTAGTCACACTGTCACTCCATTTTATCAAACTACACACAGATAGTAGTAACATTACAACCAATGATTATGAAAACAGTCAAGAGAGCAAAAGACCAAAACAAGATGTTGCTGGAGGTCAGCTATTTAAGATAGTAGGACAGATAATGACAAAATTTCATTGATTCATCTTATAAAGTGTAATATTATCATGTTTTACACAATAAAATATGGTAATAGACGATATTATATTGAAGATACTATCATCCGCTACTAAGAACAAAAGTTAGTTACAAACAAGTCATTTATGGTTTAAAAATTCAAATGAAGTTATACAAGCCATAGAATATTTTGAAATAAATTGTTATCTTTTTATGACAAGTTTGGTTACAAATACATATAATGGACTTATTTGAATCTTTCTTTTTCTTTATGTTTCTTTTACGTACATCGAATCAAACGATCGGTAACATTCACTACAAAGAAAAAATAAAAGTTTTAAATTAATTTCTACAGTCGATATTTCTGATACGAAATTGCATGTGAAAAATTCATGGTTGACTTACTTTTTATATAGATCGTTAGCTTTCACTATGTCCTTTGAACCATCCTCCCATTTTACCTAACGTGTGATAGAAACCAGAGTATAGATTAAAAAAGTCACTACTTGATTTTTTTCGCAAATAAACAATTTCAATTAGTTAGCATTTACCTTTAAATATCCCGACTCTGTTCTGTCATACAAATACCCCCATCCTTTGATTTTGTTGAAACGATCGTCTTAAATAAAAATGGCGTCATCATTTTCATTATCATATTACCGGCAAATTTCATTTCATATTTATTATGCAGGTGTTTGTCGTTTAAGATAAAAAACGATATTCATTTTAACTTACATTTGTATATAAGCAGTCCGACATATGCAGTAGAGCGAGTTTCCTGTCTTCGAGGGGGCTTTATTATTTGTATCCCATTATTATTAGCATTTGGTATGAAGTGAAAATACATTATTTCGTCATTTTCGTCAAAGTGTATTTTAATCCAATCTGAAATAAAACAAGAGGCCAATAAGCCTTACTGGTCACCTGAGTAAATTAGTCCATACACATGCTTGTCAAGGAGTCTCATATGTGCTTTTAATTAAGTTTCATTGTGGATAATCACATTCAGTTAAATACCTACTTTGTTTTCTATGTCTTACTACAGTTCCACATCGGCCGTCCTTAGTTTGAACACGTGATCCAAGTTTCGGAAGCCCCGGGTACTCAGAATCAAACAATTCTTCTGACTGCAGTAAAAACTCTTCAATTCTTTCCTTAAAAATGATATGTTCTACTTGGTAACGTCTAATTAATTACGAATCATAAAATTACAAAATATTAATCTTATTTTATTTTTAATTTTGTCTAACATACTATTCATTTGTCAGAATCTGTTGTAATAAACATACGATATCTTCATTGTCAAGCCTAAAAGTGTTTGTGTTTAGAATTCTCTGTAACTCTGCCTTATAGTCTTCCTTCCATCCACTTTCTCTATGTTCATGTATCACTTTCCCAACGATGAACTTTAGTCAAAAAACAAGTATTATTAATGATCTTACTTCACAAGTGCCATGCGAGATAATTCAACTTTTAGTTTGTACAAGTGTGAATGCACGAGTCAATTGCCGTTACCTGGTCTCTGAAATATTTTGCAAGCATTGTAATGTTGTCCAATTCATGATATTGCCCACCTCCAAGATGTGCTAGTCTTTCTAAAAAGTCCTATGGTACAAAATAATTTGTCGTGGATTTGAATTCATTTTCAACTTGTTTTTCATTCATATTAAGAGGTCGATTTCGACCTAAGAACAATGATATGCAATATTGTATAATTTTGTTTAATTTAAAATTTTGTTCGTTTTGTTCACCTTGTTTGTCTGTCTTCCTGTTCCTACAGTAAATAGTTGGATTCCTTCTGATCCCATTTGTTGAACAAAAGACGATATATCGTCCAACGTCTAATAATAAAATAAATTATTTTTGTTACAGTTGACAGGAAGATTTAATGCTTTGACTTTATACATTTTCGATTATTAGACTGTTTAAAAGTTACAATTCACATTTTGTTGGGAACAAAGCAGAAGAATATGGAATAAGAATGCATTATATCCGCTTTGTTGATTTTCTTGTTGGTCGTTTCAATACCTGTTGATCTTTTGGTGCATACTCGGAGTCCGAATCATCCATTTGTAAATCTCTGGTTGGTCGTCCGTCAGTGAACAATATGATACGTGGTGCTATGCAGTGTTCGTGTATACATGTAGCATGTCCTACATTAAAACACACAAAACGCAAAAAAACTTACTAGATTCTCGCTTCTTTTTTTTTGGCGATAAATATATTTGTTTGTGTTAAAGGGCAATGCAAGATGATAATTAAAACACAATTAAATTAAATATTACCCCCCAAAAAAACATATTTATTCAAAACCTTGACAAACAAATTCAAACAAGTTCATCAACAAAATATTTTACATTATGAAATAATAAAACAATATTAGTTCATACATGTATCTGTTAAAAAGAGGCAACTAGTTTGTTTGCATTTTTGAAAACTTTTGTGTGATATTCCATTTTGTTTTTAAATTCATACAATTATATTCCCAATATGACATACATGTACATTAATTGATTTCACGACTTCGAAAAAAAAAAATCAGAATACATATTTATCTGACTAGCTTTGATATTTGACCTCTGCTTACTCAGTTATCTTTTTACTAGTATTAGATCGTGAAAAAGAGAGAAAAAGATATCTTGTTGTCTTAGAAATAATTTTTATTCACTGTAAACTGATATTTTAATAGAAAGACCAGATCTTTACCATTGCGTTCCAGTTCCAGTCGACAAAGAGATAACGCTGTGTGCAAAGGAGATGTTCCACTGGGTTTTAGGTTTTCTGGAAGGAAACAAGAATTTTCATTTACTCGATTATATTTATTGTAGGAGAAAGAAATAAGACCCTCCATGTGACACCTTACCGATTGCGCCTCTGATTTTGCCGTAGTCGTTTGTTAGTTGAACGCATATTTGCGTTTCTTTGCTGAAAGTGACTAATCCCAAATTCTCTTCCAAACCAACATCAATCGCAATATCCTCCACAACTAAAAGACAGTACCATCCAAGACATCGTATTAGTGGTGTAAAAAAATTTGATTTTGCATACATTAGTCATAACTAAAAGACAATACCACCATATACATCGTATTAGTGGTGAAAATAATATTGTTTTTGTATACATTCTCACGAACGTAACGATTGTATTCTTTACAATATTTGACAAGAAATTGATACAATCTGAGTAAGCTCCAACTCTTTTTAAACGCAATTAGGGAAGGCAATAAGGGATGATCATTAGGAAGAAAGGTGCTATTAAATCGAGAGGCTTATCATAAGTTAGTTTTACTCACTGTCCAGAAAGCAGCATATGGTCGCCTGTATTTGTTCCAAAACTTTGTTCGACATGCTGACCGATAAGTCAACACAGATTATGGTATCGAGTCCATGCAGACGAGTCTCTGGTGAGTCCGCTTTAATAACAATATTTATAATCAAATCTTTTAAAAACAATCCTAGGCAAAATTGTAACCTATTTGTTTATCAATATGGAAACTTGAAAATATAAACGTCACTAATTTTTAAAAAAAAAAGTTATTTCTGCGCCTGAAATATGTCTAGGCTTACAGTGTACCTTTCAGAGCTTTCTCTACAGTTCTTATAACTGGTTTAGATTTCTGGAGACCAGATGCTTTCAAAGTAATTTCAACATCAGTATCACATTCGCTGGAGCAAATCTCTCTATCAGGTCGCCTATTCATTGCCATAACATTGTCAAACGTTTCCTCTTCTTCTTTGGGATGTTTAAGAAAATGTGTGACCTCTTCTGACGAGTAACATTTTTCTGGGAAAAAAAATATGTGAAAAATTCATACCTTATTCAATATAAAGCTCATTTTGGTCTTACCGAATGTAAAATGATTTTTTTTTGGTTTTGCTACCGGTATATGCGCTTCTATTCAATTTTAATCATCAAATGTATTGAACATGATTATTTTCAATTTGACTTATATTTTTTGCAATTTGTATGTTATACGTGATATTTGTTTAGTGCATAGCAATGTTTCATATCGGAAACATCGTTATCTACCTGATGGCATTTAATACAAAAGTTACAAAATAAGAACTACATGTAGTTATCTAATAACTTTGCAATTTATGTATGCACAATATACTGCCAATTGGTAAAAAGAAATAAGAAAATACAGGATGAGTAAGGTAAAAGTACTGTAAAGAACTATATATAATATGAGTTAAATTTGGCCCCCATAATTTGTCATTTTTTAAAGTGTTTCTGGTACAATAAAATGTTATGTTATATTTTAGAAGAGTTGATGTAAAATATTTTTTCACCTATTTATTTGATTTACTTGCACTCACTGGCAGTATATGACGTCAGAAGTGACGCTATTTCTATAATTCAATCAAAATCAGTCAAAAATTGACATTTTTCTTATTTTTTTATGAATGGTATAGAGCGCATGCTTAAACAAGGAAAAGATTTTTGTCACTTTTTAGCCTTGGCTTGATACATCTCTGATTGAAATATTTTGTTTGTTCAAGCATGCCATTTTAGGCCCATATCATATATAGTCCTTTAATTCGAATGCATGTGGTCAAATGCATAGTAGAATTTTATGAATCGAAATCAATAAAACGTTAAGCAATTAATATTTTCATCATTTACAATCAACAAACAATCATAGCGAAATGTAAATTGGGTGTTTTGTTTGTTTATAAGGCATGTTTTACTATTGAAATGACCATATTTTCCTCTTTTTTCCCACTCAACCAGACATTGATTCAAATGATTGTTCAAATGCAAGTAATCAAATTCTGCCAGATGATTGTCAGGCTTATTTTCTTCCAAAAAAAAAATCAAACTATTTTCTATTGGGTTTTTTACAGGCTTACAATTTAAAAAATCAAAGTTTTACGTTAATGCACAAAAACGGAACTTAGTCAAATATTTCAATCCTTCACATGTAAAATTCTAGTTATCCTGTTTTAATAAACATTCAAGAAATGCAACTTTTCATATTGGTTGTTGAATTTTATAAACTGATTTTTTTTCAAGTTGCAAAGCTTACAAATACAAAATAAGAATAACAGACAATAAAAGTTGGTAATCTTGGCATAAAAAGGTAAATACTTGGTTCAATAATATTTGTTCAGTGTTTAAATACATCCAGTACTTAGTCTAGCGTTTACTCCAATACATTTCCTTTTTATGCATGCAATTTCAATTGAAGTACATGTACAGTAACTTTGCTGAGATGCTATATTTTGTAATATTTTTGAAAAAACAAAAGCAAAAATGTTTAGGTCAGTATTTCTTAAGCTAACTGGTCTATCAATAAAAAAATATTTTTAGCCTTTAAACTGATATAAGAACAGTGAACGCCTGTTTCCCACCTACCCTTACATCCAAATAGTTTGGAATTCTGTCAGATATTCAAAAACAAAGTTATGTACTGAAAAGTATAATCAAATCCTAATTAATTTATATCAAAATAAAATTTACAGATGAGGCCATTCAATTCACTTATAATTGTTTCCCGTTATCTACAGCTTATTTACTATCATCACAGGTAGGAAACATGCATGTATCTGATAGCTTTCTGTCTTTGTTTTCCAGATTTAGAAATTTCTCTAAATTCAGATAAAAATAAAATCTGCTTTTTGGTAAATATTATATACATGTATAAGACATATTTTATTTTTTTCTTAAATACCTGTAAAGGGAATCTTCATTGTTTTAATCTCTGGTTTTGTAGTTTTCTGGCTAGGTTCTTTTTTGGCCTCGGCATAATTTAGCTTACATTCATTGGTGTAACCCTGAAGCTTTCCGTCGTCTTCATGATCAAAGGAATTGTTACAAGTATTTGTCTTCTGGATGTTACATGTTAATACACCATTCGTTCCTCTACAGCTTGACTCTGGGTTCATTTCAACGTCTTGTTCCAAAGTTTCATCATCTAAAAAAATCAATATTTAAGATAGATTATACTTTCTAAATCTAAAAAATCACAATTCATTCAAGATCATTTACAAAAAGCAAAAACAAAGTATCCCAAACACAATTTCTTTAAACAGTGAGATCCTCTACCGAAAGTCAAGATGTCGCCGTATTCTGTCAGTGCTTTTTCAAGGGTTGGGGATAATGGT
Organism: Magallana gigas; assembly: GCF_963853765.1. Classification (NCBI taxonomy): domain Eukaryota; kingdom Metazoa; phylum Mollusca; class Bivalvia; order Ostreida; family Ostreidae; genus Magallana; species Magallana gigas. Next base: position 43,782,539 of record NC_088858.1, read on the forward strand.
CTACTAGTATACGGATTTAGGCTTCTAAAACTGTCATTTTGGCCCCGTTGAATCTCATATTCTCCAAAACAAGGTGAATTTTCCGCATCTTTTAACTGACTAGGTGACGGATAATTTCTGATGTCTTCCACTGAACCATTGTTCCGTGCCTGAGACAAATCCATTGTGACATTGTCTGTCATCTCCGTTCTTTCTGGATCTACATCTGATAAATTTGAAACAATTCCCGTATCACTTGACCCACTACGTAATTGTTCATCCTTATTTGATAAACACGATGGCATTTTTAATGTTTTTATTAATTCTAATAATTCTTGATATTCCGGAGTATCAATTTCTCCTTTCATTAGATTCAAAAGTTCCTTTATTTTCACATCATTAGATGGCACCTCCTTCTTTTCCTTTCTTGGATTACGATATGATTGCTGAACTGTTCTTCCCAGTGTGTCCACTTTTTGATGAAGTTCATATACTAAAGCGTTTGATTCTGTTACTGTGCTGTCTAGTTGTACAAGCTTAGAAAAGGTTTCTTCATGGAGTTGTTTTATCATTTCTATTTTTTGAAACAAATGCCGAAATCTGCCACTTAGCATTGTCTCCTGGTGAGCCTCAATGCCCTTTATACTTTCATTTAAATTTTCAAATTTCGCTGCCACTAGTCTGTTTTCTTTTTGTAGACACTCTGTTTCGGTTTTTATTATTTGTTCTAAGTTTTCCAGAAGTTCGTCTTTGACTTCCTTTTAAAAGTAAAAGAAAAACACATAAATGATTCCATACATTTCTTGGTATTTGGTTCTTTAAACGTTTATGTGTGTAAATACACGGAAAAGAAAAAAATAATTTACTATTCAAAGAATCATATCTTGTTTATAATTTTATGTAAATTAAAATGCACCTAAAATGCCAGAGAAAAATTAATCGAAAATGAAAAGGGTTAAATACAGTTTAAAATGCGAGATGAAATTACAATTGATAGTTGATAGATTTATGTCTAGGAATAAATATACATGTACCTGACTCAAAGGTTTATAGGATTGAATTTGATGACTGGAACTAGAAAACGCCGAGTCATCACTTTCGCACCCATCCTCGGCTTCGTAGGAAGTCGCTCCCTTGTGTGGTTTGGACATTTCATATTGCATAAATCTAATACTATACCTATCTGCAAATTTATTTCCAGGAACTAGCAATTCCTTATCCAATAGAATGCACTGTAACTTATACTGGGCTTCATTTTTCGCCCATGACTTACAAAACTTCAAATGCATTTGTTTTGAAAATATCCGAATCTCAAATTTCAAGCACTCGTTTTCTATTGTAACTGAATTCAATATTCCATCGTACGAACTGTTAATCCACTCACATACGGCAGCTAACGTTACGGAGTCGTGCTTACGTAACTTGGCGGCAATTTCATGATTATAGAGCACGTGGTTCGAGCAAATCTGCAGTGCCCACTTACAGGTCCAGTATTGACGGACATGTTCGCCTAAAATACATACATTTATTATTATAAAATACAATTAATCTAAATGATAAACAGTTACCCAAATGTTATATATACCATTATCAGTTGGTACATGTAAGTGACATATAGTCTAAAAATAAACATATGTATACGGGTGTTAAATTTAGGCTAGCGTCGATATTAAGCCATGTCAAGATGTGGTTTAAACCTTCAAAGATTTCTCACAATCTGATAGAAAAATGATTAAACTTAGACAAAAAGCTCAATTAATTTACATACCCCTTGTACAAGACTCATTTCAAGTTTACGTCACGTGGTAGTATAGAATATTTCTAACAAAGTGGGTAGTGTAGGAGCCAGTCAAGCCCAAAGATATACAAGCAACGAAAAAAAAATAATTTGGGGAATGCCTTTTTATGAAGTATAATTGCTATATCATAAATCATTACTCTTTATCCCCCCCCCATTTTTAAAATGCCACGTCATGATGCATTGTCACATGTATAAGAAGTATTTTAGATCGTTGATTTTAGATTGTGATCTTTAGTAATTAAGGTATTCTATAAAAGTTTCGACTTGAAATTAGAAAAAATATTTCAAATTAAAAACGAAAGTTGAAATATAACATCTTCCACCTAATACATGTAACAAGAACCGTTCTTTTGAAATAAATCGATTATTCTCGATGTGGTTATGTATATTTAAATATTTTTATTTTGTGGAAGTGATTTAACATTACTTCCTATTAAAAGAAACTCACCATTGTTGATTTTAATGGGGTAAGGATAATATTGTCCAAAGAGTTCAACAAACATCGTAGTCAAGAAATAAGGCAATCAGGTAATTCCCTTTTCTATTTTTAAACGACACCTGACTGTCTACCATCTATTTATAAGAAAACGTCTTGTTTACCGCGCGCCACTTCCGCGTATTTTGAATCACTTCTTATTTATAATGTATAGCTTTCCAACAATTTTCAGTAAGTAAAACTTACAGAGTACATTTGTAATGTGTAAATTTTTTTAATTCGTCTCCAGCTGTATGGTGATAACACCTTTTTACACACACTAATACCATCATTTTTTTAAAGTGGCAGACCTATCCTAAATTTAAGATCTTGACAAATAATTCTTTTTCAGGCACGCAGCAGCCCACCCCCAACTTTTGCAGCAGACATTTTTCTTAAATTTACGTATAAAAAACTAAATTATCATGGAGTCTCCCCCCCTCATAATTTTTTGGTAATAAATGGATTTCGAAATGAATTAAATTTAAGTCTGTTTCTCGAAGCTCTCCTAATATAAATTTAGGAACCGCCACAACTGTGTCCTAACTTTAGGACGTCACCCAACATGTCCTTAGACTAGCCCATGTATCCTAGGCTAAGGTTGTAAAACCACGTGTTTGAAATAGTGGGACTTTTGTAAAGCTTTTTAGCTCACCTGAGCTGAAAGCTCAAGTGAGCTATTCTGATCACATTTTGTCCGTCGTCCGTCTGTCCGTCCGTCTGTCCGTCTGTCCGTCCGTCTGTCCGTCTGTAAACTTTTTACATTTTGAACTTCTTCTCTAAAACCGCTTATCCAATTTCAACCAAATTTGGCACAAAGCATCCTTATGGGAGGGCGAATATAAATTGCAGAAATAAAAGTCCGATCTGCATTCAAAGCGGAGAAAACCTTGAAACTGTAGAAAAAGGGGGGTGCATTTTTAAAAATCTTCTTCTCAGGAACTACCGATGCAATTTCAACGCAGTTTAGCATAAATTATCCTTATGGGAAGGAAAATATAAATTGCAAAAATTAAGGTGTAATTCTGTTTCAAATTTGAGTTATTACGAAAATAATAATAAAGGAAAGGCGTGTTTCAATCAGTTTAATAGCTTCGGGTTCGGCATCCGGTAAAATGATTCCATACTTCTAAAACGAGGTTCTTTGTTTCAAGCAGCCATGACATTATACGAAAAAGGGTCGATCGGAATATGATGAAATTGCTTGTTGTGCAACAGTTCGCGTATGAAGGGAAATTTTGAAACATGCAAAATATATTGGTGCCGATTTTGTGAAGTAAATTGAGGCTAAATATTTCAATGCGTTGACAGTTTTCACACATGACGTTGGTGTTAGCTTGTTCTGATTTTCGTTTCGTTTTCATTATTTATGCTTTGTAACCTGGAAACTATCGTCTGTATTTCGTGATTTTTACGTATCAAATCAAACAGAGACTTCGGTAAATCAAACAGTTAACTGTTTTCCTGCGCAAATTAAGCAAAATCTGATGTAGGGGTACTGAAATACAATTCATTCTATCGGTAATTCGGCATTATCTTTTGCGTAATGGTAGATTAATGCAATAGGTTTTGTTGAGATGCTCGGCATTTTCTCGAGTTTATTCAGTTTAAATAGAGTTTGATATCGCTGACGGAAATATGTAGGTATATACATGTATCATATATATGATTCATTTCGAAAAAATAAATTGTGTTCTTTATTTGTTATACATGTAGTGCATGTTTCTTGTGTTTAATTGTTTACAATTTCTATTTACTAACCATATTTGAGTGTTAAACTTCGAATTATAAGCAAGATACATAGATTTGCTCACAATTCTAGGTTTGTACACAGATCTTAAAAACTAAAGATTAAAAAAGTAAAAAAAAAATGTCAATATTTATTAAGAAAATTTTCAAAGTCTGTTCTTCCAGAAACTAACTTTAACAACTTATTGTATTGTAAACTTAACACCTTTTTAGCTCACCTGAGGGTGGGCCACAATGGGGGGTCGAAGTTTAACATAGGAATATATAGAGTAAATTTTTAAAAATCTTCTTCTCAGAAACTAATCAGCCAGGAAAGCTGAAACTTGTGTGAAAGCATCATCAGGTAATGTAGATACAAATTTGTGAAATTCATGACCCCCGGAGGTAGGGTGGGGCCACAATGAAGGATCGAAGTTTTACATAGGAATATATAGAGTAAATCTTTAAAAATCTTCTTCTCAGAAACTAATCGGCAAAGAAAGCTGACACTTGTGTGGAAGCATCCTCAGGTAGACTAGATTCAAAGTTGTGAATATTATGACCCCCGGGGTAGGGTGGGGCCACAATGGGGGTCGAAGTTTAACATGAATATATAAAGTAAATCTTAAAAAATCTTCTTCTCAGAAACTAATCGGCCAGGAAAGCTGACACTTGTGTGGAAGGATCGTCAGGTAGTGTAGATTCAAAGTTGTGATAATTATAACCCCAGGGGTACGGTGGGGCCACAATGGTGGGTCGAAGTTTTACATAGGAATATATAGAGTAAATCTTTAAAAATCTGCTTCTCAGAAACTAATCAGCCAGGAAAGCTGACACTTGTGTGGATGCATTCTCAGGTAGTGTAAATTTAAAGTTGTGAAAATCATGACCCCCGGGGGTAGGGTGGGCCCACAATGGGGGATCGAAGTTTAACATAGGAATATATAGAGTAAATCTTTAAAAAACTTCTTCTCAGAAACTAATCAGCCGGCAATGCTGAAACTTGTTCGGAAGCATCCTCAGGCAGTGTAGATTCAAAGTTGTTAAAATAATAACCCCTTGGGGTAGAATGGGGCCACAATGGGGGGGGGGGGGGTCGAAGTTTTACATAGGAATATATAGAGTAAATCTTTAAAAATCTGCTTCTCAGAAACTAATCGGCAAGGAAAGCTGAAACTTGTGTGGAAGCATCCTCAGGTAGTGTAGATTCAAAGTTGTGAAAATCATGACCCCCGGGGGTAGGGTGGGGCCACAATAGGGGATCGAAGTTTAACATAGGAATATATAGAGTAAATCTTTAAAAAACTTCTTCTCAGAAACTAATCAGCCGGCAATGCTGAAACTTGTTCGGAAGCATCCTCAGGCAGTGTAGATTCAAAGTTGTTAAAATAATAACCCCTTGGGGTAGAATGGGGCCACAATGGGGGGGGGGGGGGTCGAAGTTTTACATAGGACTATATAGAGTAAATCTTTAAAAATCTGCTTCTCAGAAACTAATCGGCAAGGAAAGCTGAAACTTGTGTGGAAGCATCCTCAGGTAGTGTAGATTCAAAGTTGTGAAAATCATGATCCCCAGGGGTAGGGTGGGGCCACAATGGGGGGGTCAAAGTTTAACAAAGGAATATATAGGGTAAATCTTTAAAAAATCTTCTCAGAAACTAATCAGCCAGATGATTCTTCATAATTGTTAAGACTTTGGCCCCAGGACAATTCTTTGGCCTCCCGAGAAGGTTCAGAGTTTGATGTACGTTTATATCCCTTATATAAATTATATTGTTAAGGATCTTTTTGAGAACTGCAATACTCAACATATGATATGACTATAAAATCATCCTGTTAGAAAAGGGACTAATGATTATAAACATAAGAATATTCAAAGGAAAAAAGGGTTTTTAATTATACAGGATCTACATGTATTATTGTACATTGTCCAGATAGTTTGTATTATGACTCCATTAAGCTGATTTTATCATACCTATTGTTCCTCAGGTGAGCGATGTGGCCCATGGGCCTCTTGTTCTTAAGACTAATAGAATAAGGCAATCTTTTCTCAGTTCCAGCATTTCCGACAACCTCAAATGTCTAATCCGTGATGGGGCATACTCATTTATTCTATCATTTACGTTTATTTGGACACAATTATGTGGAGAGGGACCCCGACAGCCGCCGCCCTCTCCCCCAACCGGCCGCTTCTCTTTTGCTACATGCAAAATTTATATTTTCTTCACAAATACTGTCTCTATTAAGTGAAAGAATTTCTATGAAAAGCGCGTTATTTGAATGACAAGAGTATCAAATGTAAATTTATACCCAAAGAATGTAAATGTTTTGTTTAAAAATTATTTGCTTTGCTTGTAAGCCAAAAGCTGCATGTCTTGATACATATTTTCTTTGGACGAAATAGAGGTTATTCAGTGGAATAATTATTTTCTGGAATTTGCTTCATTGAACGAAATTGCTATTGGTCACTGAAATATATCTATGTACATATATTGTAAATGTACATTTTAGAAAATGTATACAAATTAAAATTACTGGTTTTAGGCATATATCGTGTAACCGACACATATTATATTCTCTGGCAAAACTTATCCCAGCACAGGTCTCTCAAATTCTATCTGTATGAACTGGTGTTCAAAATACGAATGATTTTAGTAGGTAAGGAAACCCTAACTTAAGATGTTCCTAAGTTACCGTCTTAAGATGTGTCCCTAGGTGATCTTAGGATGTTTTTAACTCTTTTCCTAAGTTATCTCTTAGTAGTCTTCGTAGGAATACACTCAGGGTCATATCTTAGGAAAGTTTCGGAAATATGCCTGCTGATCAAGTCAGTTTTAAGAATATTTCAAAAAAGGAATCCGCTTAAATGAAACTGATCAAGGAGGTTTTAAAAATTTATATTGAAAAAAAAAAAACACATCTGTTGAAATTTCACCGCAATTTCAGTCCTGAATAGATTTAAACCAGATAATCGACCAGCCATTGACACAGTTTTTACGCTTAAATGCTTTTTTAATGTAACCACAAACAATAAAAAAGAAACTATAAACCTATATTGATGCACATGCTGCACGGAGCATAGAAAAAAAGATAAAATTATATGCATTATATATACTATAAAGGACTATAATCCAGTTATAATTATTGGTTTTACTAATTTGTTTTGGTTTTTTTTTAGATTTTCTTTTGATGTACCGCCATGTGGTATGCTCGTGATCATGAAGAAAGGTCGTTTAAATCTATAAATAGAGAGGAAAAAAACTGTTACGTACAAAGCACTTCTTGTTTATACTGGCTGGATGTTACACGTGCGCCCCGGCAACAGTTATATTTCTTTGATTCGGAACTCTTTTGTACATCGAAGGGGTAAACAGGGGCCGGGGTAAGTGTTTATATAGGCTAGCAAATGCATTTTAAAAAATATCTCAGGTTTTAATAATTTCAACAACTTCAAAAATTTCATCACAAGCAAACAAAAAGATGCCTATAGTGATTAAGAAAAAATCATAGTTATTATTATATATGGAGGAAACTGTCCACTGTTACTAACTTTTGAAAGTAAAGCAGCGTTTTTCATCGGCTTCTGATATTCTTTCAGTGCATATGTAAAATGCATAACATTTATAGGGGCCTACAACTGACGACCGTGAAAGAAGAAAAAAATAGGTCACCCCTGTACTGTATACACATGCCATGCAATGAATTCATGACAGTGACAACCGTTATAAATAAACACTTTATTCACAGTGCCAAATGTCTGTAGTGTATGTTACAGACGTCAGTAGTACAATACTCTGTTCCCACAAGATATTGGTTTTAGAAAATTCTTTGAATGACAGACACATGTTCACAATAAACTAGCCGAAACTAGATTTTTCTAAATTTCCATTTAGCACAGAAACACTTTTAAGTTGACACAACACATACACACGTTTACATATGCTTCTCACATATTATGAATATTGTATATCACGTAAAAATGTAATTTGACTTTAACATGTTTTTTTTTTTATCTAGAACAGTTAGGAACTGAATATCGCAGTCCTTTCCTATGTAAAAATTTACATATTTTCCGAACTTACAGTGCCCCCCCCCCCCCCCCGCCCGCCCCCGAATTGTTTATTTATTTTAGAATATTTGCAATAATGGTTTGCAATTGTCAAATGGCTTAAACGTTTATAAAGACTTTAAACTTCAAAAGCAACAGACACCTTTTTTTAAAATGTTGTAAAAAAAATCAGAGGTTACAATAAACATATAAAGAGATCGTATTACTATTTTAGTTCGAGGATATGCAGACACAGAGCATCTGGTTAAACAAACCCATTTTAAATATATAATTTTTCCACGTTACCTCAGTTTAGTTGGATGATCTAGGTCTCCTTTTAACGAGGCCTTTGGAGTTAGTAACAGTTGTTTAAAGAGAGAATTTTCAACATCATACAACATTGATAAATTAAAAAAAATACCAACAAAGCACTAAATCATGTTACAGTTTATCAATATTATATGTACTGTGATTGTTTTGTACTAGGTATTAAAATACAATTTTTTCCCGAAAATGGATGCCAGAAACGTAAGATGTTGTCTGTGCTGGTTTACCTGCCTGGCTGCTTTAAATTTCCTGGTCGCCCTTTTGATTGCATACAGAACTCTTACCGGTAAGCCTCGTCAAGTTCAAAGCAAGGTTTTATTGTTAAATAAATGACGAATTCAATAAAAGCTATGTGAAGTTCAAAGGTTTAATTCTTCAAAATAAATGACTAGTTTAATCACTGCGCGATCAAATTAAAGTTGCTTGATCGTTTGAATTGGCTTGTTCTTTCGACTTGAACCTGTAGGGGAGTGTGAACGAGAGGTGTGCCATGAACACGGAACATGCCTGACGAACAAAGACGGTTACCGATGCCAGTGTGACCCCGGCTTTGGAGGGGACCAGTGCGAGTTCAGTGAGTAGTAGCAGTAGTAGAAGTCTGTAAAAATTTCAAAAGATACATTGACAGTCAATGGATCTTCTGTAATTTTTACTGCTGGTCCGGTGTAGACATCAACAGAGAGTGCATCAAAGCACTGTGGGTTTTTGTTGATGTTTTATTATATAATTATATTACATGCACATGTTTGTATGGCATGTTCTTATGCATCATCAGTGACAATGAATATTTGTATTACATGCACGCGTCTACTTTCCTCTCCGAGATGGAGTGTGCTTGTAATAAACACAACATTTTCTGCTTACTTAAAGTTGTTTTGTGCTTTTATGTTGTGAAATTTCAGCCATGTTGAAAATATTGAAGGGTGGCAATAAATTATACAAACAACTATAGTTGAAATAATTTTACATTTTTTTTAAATCAGACATGACGTTAGCTTATGTACCACCTGTGATGAATCCGGGTGAAACCTTACATGTGGTGACCTATGACCCCAAGTCAAATGGCTCAGCGGTTGTCATACAAACGACGCCCTCCAAAACCACAGACTCACCGGAAGTTCAACAAAAGAGTATGAGGGACCCTGGTTTCACTTCCGCTTATTGGACCTTTATCATTCTCTATGCAATCATTAGTACATCGATTTTCTTGCTAGCATTCCTCGCTCTCAATTACTTCAGTAAGTTGAAACATCAATGAATTTGACATATTTAGAATATGAACCTCTCAAACACAAAGAGAGAGAGAGAGAGAGAGAGAGAGAGAGAGAGAGAGAGAGAGAGAGAGAGAGATTTAGATTTACATGACACGTCATTTCACTAATAACTACATGTATTACCATTCAGAGAGAAAATTGTCAAAGGACTTCAAAGGAAAGGAGTACTACGGAATTCAGTTCAAACCTGAGGCAGATGAGGATTTGGAAGGTAATAACGACAGCATTGTTAAGTTGATGTTTTGATCTAAATGCATATGTCTATAGGTTTAATTTCCTTCAATATAAACTTAATGCAATTTTTTATCTTATTTTATTCGTTATATTTTAAAGGTCAGAGGGAACTGGTGGCTGGTGTTAGCGGCTAGGATGCTTTGACTTACAATCTGACTCGCCAAACTTTATACCAAGTCGCACCTGTTGCAAATGTGCCATTCCCTGCGTCATAATATTGATTCCTAGGTTTTTTTTAAGTTTAAACGTTTACTTGTACATGGATGGTGTGTTGTATAGAATTATTAGTATTCAGTGATTTTTTTGTGTTAAAACATGCAATCAAGCATGAGTACAATGATTTTAAATGTTGAATGAGATTCCAGTTTGTGCCATATACATACATGTATGATATAAGTAACATTCACGTTGTGTTTCTAAGATATCACAACGATGAATAGTTTTTATCATTGTCTTTGTTACAGTTTGAAGTGGATTATATTTCAAGTACATGAACAAACATACGCACAATTTGGATTTTTTTCCAAACATTTGTGATGTGTCAGTGCATTCCTTTTCACAACGAAGTTAAGCTTCATTCACGCGAAAATAACGCAATTGATAAACGAAGTTGACATATTATTTCATATATTAGACTAAACTTTTCTAAATAACATTTCTTAAATTATTTTTGCTGAGTGAGCTTGCAGTATGTGATTTGTATGAAGATATTGGCTACTGAATATATAAAGTAAAATCTATGCATGCAATTTACAGCAAATGTGCATAATTATACATGTATCAGCATTTTTAGCAAACTTAGTGTAACTAGTTTGTTAGAATTAAGGTAGATTTTTTACGATTTACATGTGAAAAGAATCTCACGATGAACTGTATATAATGCTCACTACTGAAAATATTTCCAACCATTGAAACAATGTAGGGCAGATATTCTAATCAGGGGAGGCAACTGACAGAAGTCTCAACCGTTCGCGTTCTTTACAAATTGTATGTATTTCACTTTATGGTTTTTTTTTCAATTTAATAAACTGATTTATCAAAGACATTTACTTTTTTGTATTGAATATGCAATATTATATATCATGTTTTGCTGAAAACATGCACATTTGCCCTCAAAAGAAAGAAGGGGTTAAAACTTTATGCTTTTCTCTTGCATCTGCATTACTCGACTCAAATGTATGTTTATTTATTACCATTCATCAAAACTAAACTAGGTGAATTATTCCGAAAAAGAATCGTCGTTTTATTGTGTCTATCAAAACCAACACGGTGAATTATCCATTAAATAAGCTCGATATTATTGCAAGCACTCGACCACTGGACAATAAGATATTTCACTTATTATAATGAATTTGTAATACGTCGGAGGTAACTCGTCTTACACTTTTTTCTAATATAGAACTGATGCTTGACCCTTGACGTTGTTTACAAATACTCAATTTAATTATTAAAATTCACAGTAATCAACATGCCTGATTTTAAGAGGAAATAAGCAATTATAGTTGAGTACCTGCCGGTGCTTTAAATGTTATGTGCGAAAAAAGTTACAAGATAGTTTCGAAACGGTGAATATTTCTTCTTGTTTGGTTGTATACGGCAGGATTGCAGGATTTCTAAGTTGATTTGAGTCTTCATAGGTTAAAATTGCCTTGGTGGTTCTGAAGTCAAAAGAAGAGAATGTGAATAAAAAATGCTAACTTTTTTTTAGAAGTAAATAAAACAAGAAACGCACCTTTGGTCATATTAAAACGCAACACGTTACTTCAAGAGGAATGTGAGCTGATGTGGCTCACCTGAATAAAAGATCAAAAGTGCATTATTGTATTTTTTTTTATTTTAAGATTTCTGATCAGAAGAGAGGCTACGTGTACACGATTTGATTAAAATAATACTTAGAATTCAGATCGGGATGATTCTTGCATAATTATATCACAAGTTTTAACATTTGTCATCTTCATATAATTTTTTTAATTCTTGTCCTTCGCCATATCTAGCTGTAGTAACCTTTTCCCCTACTGATGCTTACTATTCAATGTTTCCTCAGTTTGAACAATTGGGAATTTAAATGTACGCTAAATAAAGATGCATTCATAATGAAACCAGAGCAAACTGTAATTTTTTCAGATCTTAACGTTTGTATTTTCTCTATATTCCACTGTAAAGAATAACTCACCTCTCCTTGTTTCCATTGAATATTTGTAATTGGCGTGGGGGTGGGGGGTGGGGGAGGTGGAGGGGCAAAAATTCAACAATTTCCGAAACTACACTAAATATCAAAGGTAGCTCCCAGCATTGTAGTTCTTGAGATGATATTTAAAGATTATATCTACATGTATGAAGAACCTTGTACCCCCCCCCCCCTTCAGAGCGATAATACTGGTTTCGCCGGACAAGATTTAGGTTCTACGCTATATCAGGCCGAAGATGGCTCCATCGTACTTGTAATATAAATAATTGTAGCAGAGTAGTTCTTGAGAGGAAGTTTTACAACTTCAAGATTTTTTCATCTTCCCTGGGGCCCGGTTTTTTGTTTCGGGATCACATTCTGAACAATTAAAATTCTAATTTTTAAAAAATATTTTTGGAAATTCTGTTGTAAATATTGGACAGTGGTATTTCTAATGATTCAGAAGTGTTTTTCTTTAAACAAAATTTTTTTTTCTGAGATCAACCCTTTCAGACAGTTGTTTCCCCTGTACCATGTGGCATCAAAATAAGCCCGTTTTCATAACCTTGCTGATCATGAACAACACCCAGAAAGTGATATTCTAATATTTAATCATGTGATTAAAAAGAAAACCAACATAGATAGAATCATCTAGATATGATCACAGACCAACAGCTTGTTTAATATTCAACAAAATAAAAGACATAACATAAAACAACACAGGAACAGACAGGTAACACGGGGGTGGGGGGGGGGGGGGGGGTGGGGGGTGGTTACACTACATGTACATGCATAACAGGCGTGCACTTGTAGCTTTCACAAGACATGTATCAACAGTGTGACACACACACTTATGTACATTTGCCCTTATCACACAATCACGGTGGTATGCCTTACAATCATTTGTTATCTACTAATTATTTTAGTACAATAACTCACTTGCTGCAGTTCTCTCTCACTGGAGCAGAATTCTCTTTCAGTAAAATCATTTTGGAATTTATCATTGAGATCAAATGAATTTTAATGACATGTATCATTATATAAATAGTGCCTGTTTGGGAGGGTTACAGTTGAAATTGACACCCCGAGAAAACCATTGTCAACCGACGCGAAGCGGAGGTTGACAATGGTTTTCGAGGGGTGTCAATTTCAACTGTTATCCTCCCAAACAGGCACTATTTATTTTGTTATACTGAATGTCTTTTTTAAAATTTTTAAGAAAATTTTACTGCTTTTATATAGGAATAACGTGAATTCTACAGCGAACCGTACGCGCATAATTTTCGCGCATGTAACATTTTTTAATGTTACCCGTTGCCAAGTGCGTTGCTAACGCTGAGGGTAATAGTAAATATTATTGACTGCGTCTTAACCAATCAGATTTCAGTATTTAACATGAAAGTATAACAAATAATTTTAATCCCCTCTCATTTATAGTTGGATAAGATTTTACTCTCATTTCCCTTGAGCAAAAACCTTTAAAAGAAACTTGGTGAGAAAACCTTAATAGGAGCTTGCTGGATGAAACTGAAGTCTAGAAAGTTTACAGTCTGTGTGAAAAAAATCTCCATAAAATTAGATTCATAATTTGTTCCTATATAGAAATGAAAATAATAGATTGATAGTAGAAAAATGGAAGATAGGAATAGCAACATCAAATTGATTTTTTTTCACAATCATACTACATGTAATAAATTTTTGCATACTACACTCCAAATAGACTAGAATTCAATGAAATTAACAATATGATTCCTGCACCATAGCAGTGTATAACAAATTGGTCCACCTTTCAAGGTACATGAATACTTTGTAACATAATGAGTGCACAAATAAATACACAATGCCTTAGTTAAGCACACACACTATCACATGTCTGGAATAAATTCGAAGAATTCTTTTCAAAATACAGCAGTTTTCTCTTTTCTTAAATACATTGCACAACACAGACAAAATACAATGTATCCCTCTAAAGGACTGAGGTCAGAAAACTAAGGTGGGAAAACAGCTTGGAACTTGTTCAGAAACACTTAAATAAGCCAACATTATCATTTACAGAGTCTAATAAGTTTACATCTACCCATCACTGAGTCTGTTATGTAGGGACTTTTCAATAAATTAAATGGCACTATTTACAGACATTGCTTGTAATTGACTATTGTGCTATCAAAAGGAATATTAACATTGATTATCATGATTACATGTAGTTTGAACACAAGAACATGTTGCAAAGTACATATTCACCAAGTCCACAGTTCAACAATCATATATACTATACTTTGCTACAGTACTTTAAAAAATAATTGGACAACAAATACTTCTGAGCCTCCAGAATATATTTCATTGCTATGCATGAGCTCAACACAAAAGAAGAAAAAACATACGCCATTGCTGAAATCACTGTCATGATTATGCATTTTGTTAGACTATTTATAGCTACGCCGCTCTACGCTGTCCAGTATCGTACCATGCTGTCTCGCTCTGGAAGTGATCGGAACTTCATCGATCCATCGATTCCGCAAGAGAACAGATTATGCTCTGGTCCAATGGCTACCTGTGTCACTCCTGAAGTGGAGCCAATGTTTTTGAAGAATGTACTTTTACTGTGTTCACCTGGGAAACTGACGACTAGCTGATGGACATCCAATCCCCATACCTGTAAAATGATCAGAGAGAAAATTAGCAATGAAACTCTGTATCATTAACCACAACAAAATCTTACTTTTCATCTACTGAATCCTCAAAAATTAATAGAAGAAGACAACAATTCTTTTATGGGGGTAGAGGGGTAAAAATTTCAAGTCAAGTCTGAGGAATCTGTACCTTGATATCCCCTTCAGAAGAGCCTGTGACGAAGTACTCCTCTTCTGGGTCCATAGCCAGACATCTGATTGGTACATCATGGGCCTGGAAGGTGTGCCGGAGCTGTCGCTGACGGATGTCAAATATACAGACCTCCCCCTTCCTGCCCCCTGAGATCAGGAGCTGGTGATGGGGGGCATACACAATGGCTGGACATCCATGTTCATGACAGATGAAAGCTGTAAACAGATAGAATACAATGTCATGTAACCACAACATACAGCAATTTTGTATTGCACAAGTTTAATGAATTGTCTCCCTTTCTGATAAAAATCTGACACAAAACTAACTGACCTGCATTGATAAAACTTAAAATATGCTTGACAGAAAAATATTTTTAGAAAAAATATAATCAAGAAGATTTTTTAAGATTTTTATAATTCTTCAAAATCTTTCCAATGCTTCTGTATGAGTAGGTGTCATAGTTAAGTTCACTGTACTTACAATGCACACAGGCACTCCTTGGGGGTAGCAGCATGTCCCACAGACAGACATTTCTGCTCTCTGAGGAGTGTCCCGCTGTAGCGATGAGGCTGGAGGATCCGATGAAGCTGAAGTCACTGGTCGTCTTGTTGTGACATCGCAGACTCTGTCAAAGACAGGACAGTAAAATACAATTCATGCTTTGACAAACCACACTCAAAGTTGTTTCTTATTGGAAAAAAGCATTGATAAACATCAATATTTATGTACATGAGAGATTTGATACTCTGAATTGTCTTAAAATATGAATATCAAATTTGAGGCAAAACTGGTATTAAACAGGTGTGCATACAGATATCTAGTGTTAGAAACATACCATAATTGGTTTGGTGAAATTGCTTCCTAGTCCAACTTGCCACAGACAAACATCTCCTTCTGTATCACTGACACAGCACTGGAAAAAAAAGCCTTACATAAGATATTTGAAAACAAAACAAATTTTCTTTTCAAAAATGGGGTTTCTTCTAAAAAAACAAAAAAAAACAGGCCTGGGGTTTAAAAAAAAATCTGTGAAAAAAATTTGATCTGAACACAAAGTGAATTCTTAAAAACCAATTCTGAGATATTTATCTACTTGAAAGCTACACAGAAAGAAAATTTCAGATGAGAAAATAAAAGTAGATACTGACCTTGTTGCCTTGAGAACTAAAGAGAACCTTGGTGACTTTGGGGAAGGCCCCGGGCTGCCTCAGCATGGCTAGTGGCTGTATGTGTCCCCACTCATAGAGCCGGACACTTCCATCAGCGCTCCCTGTCAAATCTGTTAATACATGCAAGATAAGCCTTATGTCAACATTCAAGAAAGAAATATACCAAAACTGTGGCGAAAGTTATCAAATGTGTATAAGGGCATGGTTGTGGACCAATTCTATGATTACTGTGAAATCATCGTTTGTGGCTATCATTGGTAACCCTTGCCCACGAATTTATATCCCTAGGAATGTAAATATTATACAAGCATTTGTTAAATACCGGTATTTATCAAAATTATCCCAATTACACTACCAACAAAATTATGTCCCCATGAACCAGGAAATTTTCGGCTATCCATGAGCATTGACCCAACAAATAAAAATTATTCCACAGTAAATAACTTTTTGAATGTT
This sequence comes from Magallana gigas, assembly GCF_963853765.1. Taxonomy (NCBI): domain Eukaryota; kingdom Metazoa; phylum Mollusca; class Bivalvia; order Ostreida; family Ostreidae; genus Magallana; species Magallana gigas. The sequence continues at coordinate 43,799,020 of NC_088858.1, forward strand.
TGAATTGCAAACAACAAAATCTTTATTTAATTTCATGTAATTTACAACTGTCTTAAAAATAACTGCAAGATCTGAAAATCTTTGTGAAATGCTCATTATTATATTATATGGACAATAACTCCTTGCGTTTAATTAGAAATTAACAGTTACAGTTACTTACAATGAGGGAGGTTTGGATGCGGACCAATTCTTCTGACTCCTGCCACTGGCCTCTTTAATATCTAAAAAAATATTGAATCATAGTCAAGACCTTTTTTGTTATATCTAAAAAAAATATTGAATCATAGTCAAGACCTTTTTTGTTATATTTTCATGTTGCATTTTATTAGCAATTTGGTCTCCATGAATTCTCCTACATGTATGAACCTCTACTTTTTTTCACCTCGATATTACAGAAATGGTAGCTATAAGTGTGCGTTACCTCAGTCCATTAATTACACAAGTCAGATATTGTCTCATTTCCAGTATATAAAATGAAAAATATGTTAAATGTATGGAAATCAACCACTAGATTCCAAAATCAATTAAAAAGAATGAAAACCATTAACATTTTTAACTGACAGGACATTAAATCAAAGAACACAAAAAACTAACATCTCAAAAGAAATTTGTATCAAACCACTCTGCAAGTCAGGATCATGGACAAAGTTTAAGAATATTTCAGCATTTAAGAATAAAGCACAGCTCATACATGTACACTGTATAAAAACAGTTTGAAAACAACTTTTTAATATCAAAGAGATCAGCTGTCCCATGTTTCAATTTGTACAGATTCAGGAGTAGACTAAGGAGGGAAGGAAGAAGGACAGAAAGGAGGTTTTCACAAAGAGCTAGAGCCACGAAGCATCAAAAATTGCCCTATTATTAAAAATTACCATATTTTGGTAAAATATAGGGTAGAATCTTAGCTTTTCATAACTGTTTTTCTTTTTTCGATATCTATCATACTTTTTTTATAAACGGAGTTTACAATATGGCATTGTTTTGATGAAAATTGTAGAACAGACGTCATTTTTGTTAAGTAACGTCATGAAATGATAAAACTACGTATGACTTGAATCTAATAAAATAAACAAAAAACAAATAAAATTATCATGTAGACATTATAATTAATTTACGAAAATAAATTTATTGATGAAAATACCATGAAAAGCTTATTACAATAAAGTTTAAAAAATATTACAGGGACCAGTGCTGAAGGTCAATATAACGGCGGTACATTTAAATATGTCGGTGTATTAAAAGTTCTTTTTTCTGCAATTTGAAACTGCATGAAGTAATGCTGATGATGCGCAGTGTATAAATGAGGATTAATCATTGAATTCTACCAGTGTAATCACAAATTATTAAAAATAAATATATAAATATGACAGAGATACGGTAATTGAATTTAATAGAGATATATGTAATCTCGAATTTTGATGCATTACTGTAACATTCTGTGTACATTATTCTACATGATTATTTTACGGTACTTGTTTCAAGGCTTCGATATTTTCACCTAATCCTGGCGCTTTAAGGCAGTTAGATGCCAGGGTTCAGTCCTTTGAAATGTTTTATTTTCCCATTTTCCCGTGGGCTCACCGTGCGTCCATGTGCGCTCACCGTGCGTTCACTTGCGCTCTCCGCTCCGTTCCCGCTCATCGTTCACAAAACGCCCACCGTGCGTTCACAAAGATTTAGCCTTGCGCTCACTGCGTTCGTTTATTAGTCCCTTATTGTTTAGTCAGATAATATTATATTTAGGCTTATAACAATACAAACATGTAGTTTATTGTTGTTATTTCCTGATTACCAACGAAACACAATGTAACAATACCTCCCGGGGCACTCCGAATAAATCGTTCATCTTGCGTTCACATAGAGACAGTACATATATCGTTCACCGTTCACTTTGCGCTTGCGTTTGCGCTCTGCGTTCGCTCATAATCCACCATTCATAAGCGCTATCCAAATTCGGCTCAGCGTGCACTCACCGTTCGTTTAGAGTGCACTCACTGTGCGCTCACCGTTCACGAACTGTTCAAGTGAACAATAAAACCTTTTAGCGACCATGTTTATGTAATGGATATACTAGTATGTCGAAAGCAGTTCTGTATGAAATAATATAAAACAGTTTCGAGTCCCGTTATAGGGCCGAGAACTGTGATATTTTTTCATACAGAAGTGTTTGAGGCATATATAGTACTTAATTGAATATCATTGTTGATTCCCAAGACAGCCCGATTTTAAAGAATAACAGAGTTGTAACTACTGGTAATGGTCTGATATTAAGAAGCTCTCTAATATATCGGACTGTCACAAGTAAAATTTTTGACTGCTGGAACAAGGGAATGACATTACAGCAGTGTTTTAATGTTCATTAATTAAATGAAAAAAGAATATCGATTTCTTTAAAAATATTTCTATGAGCTAATTATTCCTTATAAATGCCATAACGTCTATTCATTTACATTTATTTTTTTCAAGTGATATTCATGTCTTTTGAGAATTGTTACAAGTGATTAGCTATCCGTAAATGTCTTGAAAATTAAGATCATATTTCAGAGAGAGAGAGAGAGAGAGAGAGAGAGAGAGAGAGAGAGAGAGAGAGAGAGAAGAGAGAGAGAGAAAGAGAGAGAGAATGTGGGTTAAAATGAACATTTTTATTTAAAACATCAAGCAGTAGCCCATAAATAATGTCGTTAAATTGTCTTGAAAAGTCGAATTCATATCAAGCATGTAGAGTTTGTGTTATCATATACATAGATTTGTCATGAACTCGGCCGTAAATCGATTTTTTCAGAGGGTAGGGAAGGGAGGGGGGTTGAATGGAAACAAATTCTGTTTTAAATCTCTCTGTACTCATCGTTGTTTTTTTTTTTTAAGAAAGGGCCCGGCAATCTGAATTTTTTCTATATGCCATACAAGAAAAACTTTAATTAGATTTAATACGCATAAAATAATCGAAGATAATTTCAATCGAGAATTTTATAGGCAAAAGTAAGTCACCGATGTATACATATTTAGGGCGATGTTTTATTTTATTGGACAAAGTATCAACAAAGACTTCGCAATTAGGATTAGACTTCTATATAGTGTACATGTTGATAATGTATTCTAAGCTGTGTATACCAAAAGCCGTCTTCATCGAAACGGACACAATCGATCTTTTAGAAAGGAGTGTAACTGCATGTAACGGCATTGACCACACGACGAATCAACACTGATCAACAGGTGGCTGATAAAGAAAAGACGTATGCATTGGCAAAATGTTTTTATGCAAGGGACGATGGCTTAATATTCATTTGCAGCTGTAATTAGGAATTAAATGATCAAGTTTTTTGACGGAATAAGTTAAGTTAATCAAATATATGTACATGTACATGTTTACACGTGATGTCGACTGTCTTTCTCCCGCGATATTCAGGAACACGTACTTGTGTAAAAAAAATCGCTTGCATCTTTCCTTTCGTTTAATGCATTTCACCGTTTGACAAAAAAACCACAATTAGCTACTTATACATGCTATCGCTTATTCTACATAAAGGTATAGGAATATATATTTACTTACGTACGTACAATGTTAACTTTGCCATAATTTAATTTTTGTTCAGTTTGTTAGCAATGTTCATGTATCTCATGTTCTACTGCAATTGAATAATACCGTGGTTCTTAGAAATAATGCTTTTTAAAAATGCAGACTTTACTGGGAAATTCTATTGGCAAAATACTGAAAAAACTCAAGATTCCATGTACAGATTCATCTGACGTCGCAAACGTCAAACTATGACGTCATTGATGATGCACGATATAAGCATGAATACACAGTATAAAATTACTAGATAAAACATGTTAAAGTTCAGTTTATATGCATTTCTTCCTCAAACATTTAATAAAATGATGATTTTGTAAATAATCACAAATTATTCTTTATCATCATTAATTAAATTCTGCTATTTCAATAAAAAGGAAGCAAATAATTACCCTAAAATAGAGTGGTCTGTTTTATTTTCTGTTACTAAAATTTTCAAAATTTGTAAAATACATATTGGCCACACTTGAGTACCTCTACGAAATTTTGCAGGCAGAAGCATTTATGCAATATCTCTCAGTTTTAAAAGTTTCAAAGAGGTACTCAAGTGTGGCCACATTCAAATTTAGGAAATACTGCAGTAAAATCTACAATTTTCAGCTATTTTTAACGATCATAGTATGTTTGATGATGCGCATGTGCTAAACGGTGGGGCCGAAGTGGAAAAATTTCATATGCATAGAAGCAGAATATTGTGCCCTACATTATAAGTAATTACAATTTGTATTGTTTCAAACTTGAGTTTTGTGAAAATTTTAAGGCACATTTTGATGGCCGACTTTATTTATTTTCATTGGGCAAGTTTTTGTGCATTGTAGTAAAATACAGTGTATTTATACCTTTCATTAAATTGTTTTGATACAATTTAACAAATTGACAAAATAAACAAAATACAAATAAAATTATTTATATTTTTAAAGGAATTTTATTTTTTGACAGATTTTTCAGTTGTTTGGTAGGTGAGCGTTGCCAATGTGCTTCTTTGACATAATGATAAAATGAAGCTTTGAAGGAGTACATTTTTAGAAAAAACAGAAAAGAAAAAGCGTATGCCTTTGAAATTTTACACACAGAATAATGCTATCCTCAGGATTATTTTTCTTAATTTTTTAATGAATCCATTGTACCAATCTACATTTGTAATACTACAAATACAATATGTATTCAAAACATAGCAAAATTTGGTGCATTTTAATATTTTGAGATGACCCCCACTAAAAACCAGACAATATACAGTTTAGTATTTTTTACATGTAAGATAGAAAATGTTATTACTAAGCACATATTACAATTTGAGGAAAATCGCTTAAATTGTAGTATTTTTATAATCTGCTTCAAAGTGCAGAAAATGACCATTGTACATATCTATAGTAAATGTACCTGTATTTTGAAATGGCCTCTAAAAAGTACGAGATTGTAGATTTTCTTTAAACTTTGCAAATATAGTAGAGTTGGTGTAAATTACATATGGTTAAGATAAAATTAGTTTTGCTATTGAAGTTTTTACGCAAAAAAAACCAACCAAATCAATTTCCTTCAACTCAGACATGTAAACCAAAATCACACTACAGATGACATCAAAATAATAAAAAGGTTGCACAATTTAAATGAACATAAACACATACAAAAAATAAATATGCAGCAATTTCTTCAATCACAAAGGAGGCTGTCTAGCTAACACACAACAGAGCTCAATTCACAGTGGGTTAAGGGGAGCACAACCACTCTGTTGTGGAGAATTCTGGGTCACGTGACAACAGCTAACTTACCACTCTCAGCAGACGATGGCTCCTGTCATGAATCTGCTGAGATATGTGGGGATTTGTGATCCCTGGGATGTTAATCCCTTTTGTCTGAGATTAGCCGCAAGAGAGAAAGAAACAGAAAGCTATTTATCGACTATTAGCTTTGGGTTTACTAGAAACATTCTTATATTCAAGGACTTTTAGCAATATTAAAAGATCTGCATATTACATGTAACTTTAATTATTCTAAATTGTCAAAAGGGAGAGGAAAGGACTAATAACAAGAAACAAGTGATTCTATTCTTTAATTAGTAGCAATAATATTGTAAACTAGAGGATTAAAAATTGGTTTACCATTTTCTGAAAAATTATTTCAAGTAACAAGAACTACACACATGAACAGTAAATAAGACAACTTGAAGATTTTTTGGACATTTTTCCTTTTCACCATTTTTGGTTTATCAATTTTGCTCGTTAGCAAAGCCCAAACTTCAAATGTGCCACAATTATTCAATATGTAGTACATTTGACTAAAGCATATTGGAGACACAAGTGGACATTTACTTGCATTTCAAATCACATTTAATTAAGCACATGCATAAATTGACAGTGCAGTTTTACAAAATAAGAAATTTAATATCAAAGATCGGAAACTCTTGACCCCTGAAGGATCCTTACCACAGTAGTGCTGCGGCCCGTGGACCAGTTAGTCTGACCGGGGGACTGGGGACTGCTGGCGCTGGAGCTGTACTGGGAAGTGTGGGTGTCCGCAGGAGTCTGTACTACATAGAAATCCGAGTCCTGTGCAATGGGAGCGGGACTGTAACCAATCAAAGTACTGAGAGTTATGCAAGGCATGAGTTCCCATTTCAAAATTGTACATTGTCATTAGCATCTGAATGATCTCTCATTGAGCATATCAAATCATAGAAAAAATTAATCTCTAAATTTCCTAGCCAAAAATTTTAAAATAAATTGCTGCAAAATAGAAATTTTTCACTTCAAATAAAAGACTTATTTTGCTTTTCTTTATCAACAAAGTTTTACTTGAAAGGGAGAAATTATCATCTTGAAATAAATGATCCAAATATACAAAGAATGTTCATGGAATATTTTACACTACTTGCTACAACTTCCCTAGGTAATAAATACATTCAATCATTTCAGTGATTTACTGTCATCATAAGACAGCTGTCAATCATAACTCATATTTACTTCTTGATGTACTCGATATCCATCTCATTCTCGTCCTCCAGCCAGGTGGGCGGGGCCAGGACAGGGCCTATGTCTAGCTCTACGATCTCTTTCTGTGTGGACAGCGCTAACAGATTGGCATTGGCCTAGGAACAGAATAATACAATGTACATCATACAGATCATCATAATCATTCATATTTGTTTATTAACTAACAATTAACATCATTTTAATGTTAGTCAATTACAAAAACTTTGATAAAATGGTTTTTTTATAAGCAATTTCATTACATGTACTCAATGTATTCTCTAAACTGATAACAAAATATATTTAGAATTGTTTTAGAAATTCTTTTCTTCATTACTAGTCAAGCCTATTACATGTATATACTGTACATCAACTGCAGCTACAGTGTCTTTAAGAGAGCTAGAATACTGTCAATGAAGATAATTTTAATGAGAGAGAGATTTTTAAATTAATTAACACAGTAAATGTTTTATATTTGGCATTTCATATTTTACAAGTGAGCAGTGATTAGATTTCGCACATTATAGAATGTATCTACATATTTAATATATATATATAAAGGGCAGTTAACAATCTTTGATTTAGATGAAGTTGTTTCTGCCAAAAATCCAGTAAAAAGAAAAGACATCCAATGGTAATACATTTACAATAACATGTTAAAAAGTACACAAATTTTTATTTTTATAACTATATGAGGATTTTCTTAACTTTTTCATTTAACTTCATGGCTTCAAAGATAATAATATTGAAAACCTTGTCATATAAAACTTTGTGGGTATATAAAAAATATTTTTGCCTTTCCTCATTTATACAATCATGTACAAGGTCATGTGTTTATCCTTTCATTTTCAAGAAATTGTGGTTCAAGCTATTTCAGTGAATTATCGGTAAATGTACTGGTATATATACAAGCATAAGAAATATTTAATTAAAAAAATAAACCAACCAAACTTCTAGAATTAAAATAAAAACACATAAACTAAAGGAATAATTCTAACCACTGGTTTCATTTGGCCCATCCAATTTGTTAATTCAACTTAATAACAACAGGAAAGAAACTTTGCAATTAAAAAATAACCCTCAATGCAACCACATCGCTCACCCATGCATATTCTGAACAATCTGGGATAATTCCAAAATCACATATCATTAAAAGATATTTTTTGATTACACTTTGTTCCTAAGATGACAGACTTTCATTGAACAAAAAACTGTAGGAATTAGGCCCCAGTGAGCTTAAAGTAACCACTCCTCTTGGATCCCCCTCTCTCACTCTACAAACACCAGCCGTGTTAGTGGCTCACACTTACATGAAGAACTGGATAAAATGTCTGCTGTAAAATTTTACACGAATATTAGGATGTGGTTTACAGGAATGTAACGATGGTTAGTGGTTAGACAGTCGATCCATAACCAGATTAATACATACAATTATGCGATGTTAGTTAATCTCTGGTAATCTGTATAGGCTGTGCATAATTAATCTTGATTATACAATCCTAAATATAGAGAAAAGATGACAAATGCATGGATGTCAATATATTACTGTACAGCAATTTTCTTTCAAAAAACATTACATTGTACAAGCTGAATGCAGATCTTTATTTATTAGAAATTCATTTTAATATAATATTGTTGTACTTAATGACAACAAAATACGTTAGTCCTATTACTGAACCAACGTAATACATAATTCTACATTCATAAAAGTATAGCCCATAATATTTCCAAAAGTGTGAAATATGAGTGATTATTATAAATGAATGTAATACACAGTGATAGAAAATGTTACTTTATTATAACTGCAGTGCATACAAACTAAATATAAATGTATTATCCAACTCAAAAAAAACCCCATGGTTATAGAATGAATGTAGTTTGCTACAATCTGTTTCACTTAAAATAAGTACCTACAAAATTTTACTAAAAAAGAAACCATGGCCCAGAACCTGTCTAATGTGTTTTTAAAAATTTTCTTTGAAAGTTTTAGTGTAATCTGACTTATCTCCATTCGTGGATTTTTGGAAATTTGCTGAATTTTGGGTATTTTTGATGATCAAGAAGCTTGTTCTTTGTATCTTAAACTGCTTCATAGAATCAATAAATACAGTTTACCTTTTATGTTAACAGAAACTGCTTAATAGGTACTATTCCACCATGAAGTGTTATGGGTACGTGCTAGAAATTGGTCTTATTAAAATGATAACTTAAAATTTTGCTTAAATGTTGAAAGTGATACAATAACCATGTCTTTCTGTAATAAAAAGAACTGAAGATGCAATATATATATAACCATTAAGACTAATATTAAATGTTGCTGTTAATAGGTACATGTAGTGAGTTGAGAGCTGAACATCAGCATAATAGATTGAAGTCGATAATACAATTCATAGAATAAGAGGTTAAAAGGATATAGCCTGAGTGTGTTGTTAACCAATGATATTTACATTCAAAAATCTACTCAGCTGTTCATAGCTAGAATACTCATTACTGATCTGAAACCATAACACATTGCACATGTCATTCATAAGCTAATAAACACACAGCCACCTCTTAATGCTACATGTAAATATTGATAGACATTATGTACAAAAATTATTATTATCAATGGTTCACAAAATGCAGTTTTCCATGATTTAGATGGACTTCTATCACTGTTTTTTGAACAATCACATGTAATATATTCTTTAAACATTCAAAGACATGTAATTATTCTTTAAACAATTACATGGAATTATTCTTTGAATGATACAATGTAGTTTTCAATAACATGTAATAATTCTTCAAACTATTACATGCTTGTTCCATAATTCTACATGTTCTAGTACAAAATGCAATTCCCTTCTCTGTGCACTTGCAAAACAACTCAAATTTGCCCTCCCATTGTCTACATTTACTATGCATCATGCTTTCCTAAAGTTGTCACTGCATCAAACATTGAAACAGACGAAAGCTGTGACTGAATATCCAATGAAAAATGGCACTGAATTGTCTTTATATGCTACACTTACCATTGGAAGTTGAGACTGGGAACATTGTCAATTGAAATCAAAAATGATTCAGAACTAAATGCATTGAATGATAATGATAATGATTTTGCACTTATATTGTTAAAGGGACTTGGACACGATTTAAGATCAAAAATTTTTATTTTTATTTTTTATGTATAAAATGGTTAACTGGTGCATTTTAAATGAATTACCAAAATATTGGATGTTAAAGCCAAGTTACAAGCAAGATACAAAGGTAAGAATTGGTTGTTATGTAAACAAAGCTCGAGTCTTATAGTTGTTTACAAAATATGTAATGTAAAGAATTACCATTTCTTAGACAAAATGCATGTAAAAAACAACTTAAACAACTCATTATCTTCATAAATACTAGTATCAACAAAAGAACGATACATTTGATTAAAACTTACACCAATACAACACATGTGACAATATTCGAGCTTTGTTTACAAAACAAAGAATTATGAACTCTGTATCTTGCTTATAAATTGATATTAGACTTTCAAATTTTGACATAGCATTAAAAACTTCTATATTTATCAGTATAAACATTGAAAATGGAAAAATAAAATTTGAAAATTTTCAGTCAAATCGTGTCCAAGTCCCTTTAATAATGTCTTGCAGAATTATTTACACTTGCTAAAACTTTAGAATTTTACAAAAAATTAAGTGTGATCAATTTATTGATTTTTGAGTCTGAGTTTGATTTACTGATTTAAACTATATACATATTAAATAATATTTTTTAAAAGTTCTCATAGCCCAATAAAGCAATTTATCAATTTCTCTCTTCAGCAAGTGTCTGTGTTTTGAAATAAAGCTTAATAAAGAATACCTGGTAATCTAAACATTTCTGCACAAAAATTAGCTGTTATAAACAAAGAAGTGTTCAGTAGGTCAACATCATGTTATTGTAAAAGTGCAAGTAAAAAATTTAAATAAATGGGGAATCACGGGTCTACTTGCCATTACAACACTCAAATCATAACAATTACAGAGAATTTCAACAAAATAAAGAGTACCTGATTGAGAGCAAAGGCGGTGATGATGTCCTGCTCCTTATGGATGATTTTCATTGGTTCTTTCATCTTCATGTTGTTTTCTGAATCTGCTTGTGTGCTAGTTTCCTGTTATGACAATTCAAAGCTTAATACATACATTTATGTAATTGTTCACATCAAAAATCTGCTTTTAATATCTCATTTTAATTTTTTTTAAAAATACATATCACTATTCTAATTGTTATCTAGTAATTGATAATTGATATAATAGGTTTGTTTGTTTTTTGTTGTTTTTTTTTACCAATTATTGCTATTATATCACTTCTATTCAACACACCCAACACAAAACCTGACTCTGATTGGGTGAGCTACAAAATGTACATGCATTATATACTTCTGATTGGTTGACCTACATGCAGTACTTACTTCTGATTGGTTGATCTTCTTCCTAAATATGTATCTAATAAACACCTCTTTCAAAGGCTCTTGTTTAATAAGATAAAACCAGAGCCTCTTTATGGGCAAAGTAGAATGAGCATCTCTAAAAACAAAAAAACAAAAAGAAATACAAGTACAGATCAATTTTTTCAAAACTAATCATGTTAAAACCTTACAAAAATTTTTAATGATTATGAAAATTAGTTAATCGTTAACACTTACATGAATGGTGAGTTAGATGGGTTTAAGAGTGCTTTGAATTTGGAATGTGGTTTTCCTGGAATGACATCTATATGAAGGTTAGCAATGAAATCATCTGGAGGCCCTGAGAATAACTCCAGCTTGCCTTGTAAAATAGCCATCCACTGTTCTAGTGTTTTTAACACAGCATGCAGTAAAGGTGAACATACAGGCAATTCTGAAACAAACAATAAACACTTTGATTTACATATTCTTTTCAGTTGTTTTGTTGTCAAATACCATCATTGGACACCCAAAGGTGACTCTTTCTTTTAATCATCACTGGGTAATCAGTACAAGATGTGATCACCTTCGGCTGTCCAATGAAGGTTCAGTTAAAAAAATTTAATGTATTTGTTCTCAGACCAAAAATCTCATTTAATGAGACAGGCAGGTAGTTTTTTTCTCATTACAAGAGTTGCAAAAAGCGATAATTCAAATTTTATATTTTAACTTAAAATTGAAAATTTTGTTATTCCCCTTTTCAATGTGGCAATAAAATTAATGATGGCAGAAGCATTTAACCCTATGCGGCTGAGAACCATAATTTTTTTTTCATTTTTTGCCTCTGACACCTTGCTTTGATTAATTAGTATGGACCATAGCCTATGGCGTACCTGGTAAATCTATTCCGACTTGTGGCAGGAATGTGTTGAGGTTGTGGAGCACCAGTTTAATGACGGAGTAACGAATCAGACTCCAAGAGTAGGAGGTGGGGTCCGTGTGCTGCTGGACTGCTGACATTGCTCTGTGATACAAACCAAACTACTGACATCACTAGGCTAAAGATGCTTATTTGGTTTCATATTGCACAAGCAGTAATTTTTTTTGCTGTTTAGCCTTCATTCTCTCTTTTTTATTTCTTTCACTCTTCTCTATCTGTTAATTTCTTTCTTTCTCTCTCTTTCAATTCTCTCTCATATCTAATATTTCTCTCTTCTTACGAAGAATTTAATCCATCATCAAACTCCTCATCGCTCTCATCTTCTGAGGACAGGGAATCCTCAGAATCATACATAAATACACCCTCAGCTGGGTTGGTAAAGGGCTGAAAGGGAAGTAAACAAAAAAGTCTTTTAGCAACTGTTTTACAACATTATTTTATATTATTTTTAATCTGTTGAAACTCTGGTATTCTTATGTATGCCTGATCTCAAGCTTGACCAATTAGAATCCAAAATTGTAAAATAAGTTGGCATAAAACAGAATTATAAAAAATTTTATGAATAGGAATTATTGTAACCAAAAAATAAAACTAAATTGACTATTAAGGATATGTTTAGTAGAACATCTCTCTCTCACCTTTGTCATGAAGAACGTGACCATGCTGAGTTCAGGGGGGATGAAGGTCTCCTTGACCGGCTTCTCCTTGGAGGAGGGAGGGTTCTTACCCCCTGTCCCTCCCATCACCCGCTTCACCAGCCTCAGTCTTTGCTTGTCTACCTCATCTATTCCCTCTGATTTATAAAATAAAGACAAACTATGTATTTGCCAAACAATTGTGTACAAGAGCAGTAGTAGGCAAGCTGTATATATACACTTGCCATATACATGTATGTACGGTACTGTGAAATCATTAGAATTGGTGATGGTTCAAGTCTTTTAGATCACTAACTAATTCCCATTCTTAACAAATTATGAATCTCATTCTATACTCATTGTACTGATGCTGATGCTCCATGCTGAAAATTGACAATATATGAATACTGACTCCAATGAATTCAAATCATTCAACAAACCATGAAACTTCAATATACTGTATTTTTCCTCTTGCAATTTTCGTCCTTCAACACATGCAGTTTCACCCTGTCTTGAATTCCCTGGACAAAGTTATGTTTAATATAAAAGATAATTTGAGACATTGGAATTAACCCAATCTTAAATTCGTCCGCTGACACGAGGGCGAGCAGGGCAATAATAAAACGGGGGGCGAATATTTCACTGTATATAGTTCCTATATCATGATAATTGTCAACAGTAATTATCTTAAGAATAATCTTCATTTTCTTAAGATGAACTGTTAGAAACAGTGATGTAAAAAATTATACTAACTGAGGGGTACTGAAGACTCTGACACTTTGAGGACAGTTTTGGATCCTCCCCCAAACAGAGCCCCCCACATCTGCTGGACAAATCTGTGGGCGATGAGTTTGTACAGCATGCTGCAGTCGTAGGTCGCCAAAGCGGTCACAAGAAGACTGACGTATACAGACACCAGGGTCTCACACAGCAGAATGTGAAGTATGGGAGCATTCTCATCCTTCTCTCTCACCAACATTGCACGTAGTCCCTGAACACCTGTCAAAGGAGAAAGTCTCAGGGGTACATCTATCGATTTCAGTGAAAAACATTGATTTTACATTTGTTGCTGAATCAAATTTCAAAGTTTCAACTTTTTATGCATATGTATTGTTGGAAGAAACTGTTGGTTTTTTTAAAAATAAATATCATTGTGTATAATATAAGCTACATATTCACTGCATTTTAAAATCAGGTTCTTTTTTCTTTTTCAAAGAAAGCATCATTGCTAGACAGGATGTTAGTTGTACCTGGCCACCTGTTTGGTGGAGTGTTGATTTCATCCCCTGAGCTGGATCTCCGGCGATATCTCTGAACACCGGCCATCAAATGACCTGCTTGTGCACTGGTAAAATTATGACTGCAACCAAAACAGAAGAAAAAAGCTATTTACTACCAACATGAACTGCACAAGTGATTTCACAGTCAGAATTACACAACTTTATCAAATATTTTGTTTAAGAATGGTACACAAATTTTTCTTTGATTTACAGTGTGACGTACCTAGTAAACCCCTCTAGAGAGGCATCGGCATTCTCACTGAGTGAGACCACAAAACTATCACAGTCACACAAACACTGATACACACATGCCGACAGAGCCAGGCTCAGGTTCCTCATGGTGAACACGGTTTTCATGTGGCTGCCAATCCCTGGGGGTAAGGTCATCTCTATCACGGTGTGAAGAAGATCCTGGGTCATACACTGGATGTGTTTGATGGGGTCCGCCACCACCGTTTTTGAGCTGGCAATGCTAGCTGATAACAGGGGAAGTGTGGTAGGGAAAGGTAAGGGAGATAACAGCTGCTGCTGGGGCTTCTCTTGTTGATGCTCCTACAATTGAGATTTATCTCAGTCTAAATATACATTTTGAACGAAAGAACAAATGACGAGTAGAACAATACTAATCTTGCTATATTATCACATACACTGTATTTTGAACCAATGATACAAGATTTTCACATGTATAATGTACATGTGTAGCTATAAAACATACAAGTTTGCTAAAATTCAATTTGAAAAATTCTGACAGAGTGGATTAAACTAATATGTGTAACGATGAATGACTATGAAATATACAAGTTTGCTTACAGTTGATCTAAATTTTAACGTGGTGAATCCTATTAATGGAAACTTGCCTGTAACAGAAGTAGTAGCTCCATCTGTACAGAAGCCAGGCCTCCCCCTCCCGACCCCTGAAGCATGCAGTAGCTGGCCAGCGTCCGCAGTAACTGCTGGTGGTTACGCAGCCACTGCTTCCTCCTGGACATGCGCTCCAGCTTGGCCTCAAAGTCCATCTTTTCAGCGAGGATGACCTCGTGGAGGGTCGGTTTGATGGAGCTGGAGGAGGTGTCCGAGCGGATGGACATGGACCGGCTGAACTTCCTGTTTGAGACATCCAGGTACATGCTGCTGTCCTCAAAGGATGAGGAGTTGATTAAATTGGCACTGCTATCTATTGGTATCAAAACAGATCATTAATTGCTATTACAGTAACAGTGTCAGATGAATGAGATAACATGATTTGATGAACACAAGACTTGTAACTTAATTACGTGTATTTCTGCTGCTAAGCTGCAATTAGCTTTTTGTGCATGGCTCAAAGCAGTAATTAACATAAGAAGCTTCAATGTTGGAGGAAATTAATGACTGACACATTTTTGACATCCTTTCTTTTGGTAGATACCGTATATGAAACTTTTGAAGGTAAAAGTATTTATTAATTTTTTTAGGAAAAAAATTTAGCTACAGAAAATTTCAATTTGAATTCATGCCAAAATAATTAAAATACTCCATCCTCAAAATAGTGTATTTATCATTCTTAATATAGTACATATGACAATTTAAGCACTATTAAAAACTTAATACATATATAAGTCCATTTATTTTGCGCTGCACCAGTTTATTGCAGGTATTCAAACAACTAAATAAAAAATATAGCCCCACCAAACAACTATGGGGATTGGTGTTGATAAACAGCTCACAACTACAATGAAGCTATGATGTTGAAGTCTCTAATTCTAATGCTAGCATCTAGCCAATAAAATAGAACAGAAACCTTAACCACTCCTTAATTGCATAAAGTTTTCATCACATTTTTATAAAGCTCTTCACTCATATTTTCTTTATACTACAGATGTACTACATGAATTTCAATTTTGTTTCAATTGGGCCACTATCATAATGTCAACTTCCTTTTGAAAAGGTTAAGAAAAACTATGTACATGTATGCTTGGAAATCAAAATTAAAAAAAAAAATTTGGAGGGTCATCTTACATTACCAATAGACATGCACTCAATAATGAATGAATATGATTGAATATACGACAAAATGAGCTGAAGATATGAATTATGAATTTCATAGAGACAACATGAGCGCAAGATATTGAATATAATGAATTTCTACAGAAAACATAAGCTGAAGTTGAGGATTTTCAAATGAAGAAAAGATATAAAACACTTATATGTACATGGATCAACATGTACAAAATGTACACATTCTTTACAGATTCAGTACACAGGATCATGAAGCAATTTCAGACTGAAGTCAACATTTTGATCAGTCATAAAATAATGTTTTATCATAAAATGACGACTGAAATTTAATTAGCAACATTATATCAGGAACTTTTAATACATGTAGCATTTCAATTTTGTACGTGTTTTTTTAATCAAGAGGCATTAAGACAGTTTATAATTTTTGACTTAAGTCCAAGTTTGCTTCATGATCCTGGGGCCAGAACACAATTCACATTTGTCTACACAGTTCATTCACATCAATAATTCACTTGTAATATGAGCTTCTATTAATTGTATAATGTACCAGGATGTGAATTAAGTTGTTTACCAACATAATAAAATTTTAGGTTGAAGTTGAAAAAAAAGGGAACAAAGTTGGCATTTTACAGGTAGATGATAAAAATGGCATGCAAAGAGAAAGCTCAGTAATATATTGAATGACTTGTCAAGCAGCAAGATAAGGCAAGCTGCTTGTTAATGATGTCATACCGCTCAGCTCAACATAAGATGCTGGATCGACACAGTCTATCATATAAAACAACATTAAAGTCATGTTACATGTAGTTGCCAATTGCTAGTCACTTTATAATTAACTTTTTGTGTTTTAAAGCAACATTTAAAGCAGTTAGCTATTTCATGTTACCAGCTGTTTTAATTTTCTCTCTGTACTTTAATATTCAATCAAATTTGATTTCTTCATTTCCTGTTTATATTCCATAAATATCATTATAATGATAAACCAATCCATATATAGAGTATGTATTGAACCAACTATGATGATGATTTTATTTTTGCAGCACGATAATCCTTTTAAAAATACTCAAAATTCATTTAAAGGGATAAAATAATCTGAATATTTTTAGCGAAAATCAAAAAGATTTTTTTTTAAATTCTAAAACAGGAACTGCAAACCATTGTCAACCTTCTTCTGATTAGCAAATGCCTTCTCCAGCTAAGTATTTGTTTTAATAACACTGAATCACTGTTGCACATTCACTTTAACTACAATACACTTACTGAAATAAGTCATGAAATGTAAGTGATAACTTGCCTTCATAGTAGTTGATAGCTTGGCTGGGCTGATTGTCGTCTGCTGCAGTACTGGAGTCACCATAGTTACAGAGATACTGTAAGACTTCCACTTCTCTCTCCAACCAAATGTAAAGCTGAAACCTTGGTTAACAACAAAACTCTGATAAGTTATTTAAATCTTAAAAGTCAAGTAACTATAAATTCTTGAAAATAATATCCTCTAGGGTTCCTTAAATATTGGGCATCAATTTAAGTGGAGATCTGATGAGGATATGAAATACATGTATTGAGAAAATTAATACAATTCATTGTCATGTTTATCAATTATCAGAACATTTCCTTTGAAAAAGCCTAAATATTGTTTAATAAATATTGATCTATAAGCAGTATCCCTTGATCTATCTATTTTGGGTTGAAACATATTAGAACAGAAGGTTTTTCATGTGATTCTATCATACCTTAGCTGGCCTCCATCTACTTCAAACCCTGTAGCTAGTGTCCTCATTTCCTCCATCAAAACTTTCAGACAAGCTATAAACTTATACTGCTGAGCAAAAATATCAATCTGATTTTTGTGACTAGGTTTGGGGTCTGAATTTGTTTCATCATGTCCATTGGGCAAGTCATCCTCCACTATGATGTTAGGAACCTTTTGTAATTTTCCTTTCTGGGTTGGCTTGTTTTGTTCATTTGCATGGTTCTCAAAGTCACTGTCCAAACCACTCTCCTCAGAACTGAGGGTAAACCTGGGTTCTTCGTCCATGTCAAATCTAGACACTGGGGCTCCCCAGTCCAGAGATTCACTGGTAGCTTTATTGCCAGTAGAAAGAGGTGTTGACCAATCAATAGCTTCAGATTTGTCTCCATTCACCATTCCATTCATTGAAGAGCTTCCCCAATCATAGCCCCCTTTAGACTCACTGTTATTCAGATTTTCGGCTAACAGAGTCCCTGTGCTGATATTTTCTGACAAAGGTTTTATGCTTTCACTATCATCTTCATCGTCACTTTCAATGTCCTCCTCTTTGATAATGTTTGGAAGTTTAGACAACACTTCCAGTGCCAAGAGAGGGCACCCATTCGTAAAATGAGTGTGTGCAGTCTTGAAAAAGAGACGACGCTCCATGGGTGTGACCTTGTCTATGAACACTAGGGATTCCTGCTCTTCAATGATCGTCTGCTGGCGAGTAAAGCCAGGAATGACACCTTTCCTATGAGCTAATGGAGCAGCGGAGGTGATTTTGTGCCTCAATATCAGAGGATGAGTTCTCAGGTAATTGTAGAAATTGAAAACATTTGGCATTGCACTCTGCACCTCTCCCTCCTGATTGTCAGGACTTAACTGGGTTTTTGTTGAGTTTGACAAAAGCAAAGTCTTCAATGATTTTCGGTATTCTTTGAAATTCCACCATGCCATGCTTCTGAGGAATGGGTCTGAAGACCATTTCCCTGTGATCATCACAGTCTTAGAGTCTTTTTCTTCCAATCCAATCACATGTTGGTTTAGAACTTTTTTTGCACTTTCCGGCATCATGGTCTCTCCATCGTAGAGACGGCACACAACTAGAGCCAACTGGATGTCTTCCAAATTGTTGATACACACCTGTAAAAATAAAATAACTATAGCATAAAAATCAATAATGTATGAATAACTGAAATATCTGTCTGAAGCGAAAGTATAAAAAGGAACCCGACTTATGTGCATGAACAATTTTGCATATTATTAATGAGGATCAATTACTGTAGATTGTAAGTAAAAAGATCAAGAGAGGTAAATAAGAGTTATTTTTCCTGAATCAAGTAGTTATCTATTCGTCTAAATAACTGGACTGAACTCATATCGAGTTAAGTATGATAATGTATGACAACAATGTACATTCAACTGACATTGTATATCCTTTAAATATCCTTTAAATGTCCTTTAAATATCCTTTAATTTAAATGAAAATTCTCCATTATTTGTCATGCGAGATATTATTGAGGTACCTCAATGGCGTCAGGTAGAGATCCAGCCAAAAGGAAGAAAGCTGCTGCATGCTCAAATCTCTGTTTACCCAGAAGATCATATGCATTCTTGAGGGCTGCTTTCCTCCATCTATCCACTGAGAAGTCGTTCTTGAAGAATTCCATCAAACGTTTGTTGTCAACAGACCTAGTAAAGGAAGAGGGAAAAATGAAATGTTTATTGTAACATCAAACATATAACAGGCCTATGGTACAACAAAACTCTTGACATGTGAACCTAACAAAACATTGTCTTCAGATACTTTTTAAATACATGTAAAATTAACTTTGTCAATGCAGATACACTGATTTTGAATTTGAAATCTTACATATTGAAACCTAGAATAATATAAGGAACCCACCTATACAGGCCCCACAGAACATTCTTTCTTTTCATGGCTAAGTAAAACAGAGCAGCATCCATTGGGTCCTTCTTCCTCTGAAAGGCTGCTTTGGCCACCTGTAATCAGATTATTCACAATCAATACATGTAAATTTGCATTTTGAAAAAAACTGTTTACTATTATAAATTGAAAAAGTAATTTACAAATGGTAATCTTTCCTTAGTTAGAATTCTTTGACAAATAAATTAGCTATAATCCCCTTTCCATATTCAAAAGAATAACTCAATATTAAGTATACTTATAAAAGGTCCTCCTATCGAATGAAATACATTCCCTACTGACTTTATCATATAAAATGAATACCGTAAATCTGGAAATTTTTACCGTAGATAAATTTTTAGCCAATTTGCGCGTGCTCTGCATTCGCAAATTTTTTTCCCCTAAAAATTAATCAGCAAAAAAAAAAGGTAATAAAAATTTTGCCGTAGGCTGGTCTCTTCTCCTTACTATATGAACAGGTGTCCGTAAGTAGTGGTCATTTAAAAAACCTGTTTATATAACCAGGTATTTACCCCCAAGCTATAACCAGCGTGTGGAGAAGGACTTCACTCAAAATCGGTATCTTCGGTTGACTGGTAGCCTCATGTCTATCTTAAGTGTACATGTATACTGATGACACTGCATACATGCGTGATTTAATCATAGATATGATATGTACCGGCGTTACGCAGAATGTGGCGTTATTTTTTTACCCCATTCACAGTGTACCGGCGGGACACCAAAATTCACGGAATACGAAAATTTGTACAGTATTTTGAATTTCTCGCTGAATGCCGCCATTTTCTTCTCATTCTCGCTCGCTTGACACGGGAAAACATATCCTGTGTTTGACACGTGACCCTCCGATACTTGTGTGGTGTACACAACCGTCGCATGTGAAGGTGTGAACTGCTAATTGGGTTATTATCTCGCTATAAATCCGTATCAAGATACCCCTTTAGGTAGTTTTGTTGCATTTGCTGCTGTTATTGTATATATCGGTAATTTTAACAAGATATAAATTGCAGACATCAACTCTCACATGATACTTTATGAAGTTGGTAAACATATACGATTCGTGAGAAAATTAGAGGCGGCGGTAATATACAATGTCCGAAGGTTAGCTAACATTGTGCATGTCAGTATATTGACATTTAATATTTGAGTGCTTTTTATTTTTAGCGCCGATGACAATTCGCAAAAATTTAAAACGTAAAAATTAATCTATAGCTTTATGACTCGAATTCGCAAAAATAAATCAACGTAAAAATTTCCAGATTTACGGTATAATTCAGTTGTTTAGTGTTAAAGAACATGGCCATGGGTTGGCATCGTTTGCCACCAACCTTTTCCATGGTTCTCTTTAGGATGTTGATGTTGTCGATCCACCAGCCCGCACCAAACTGCCTCAGCTCCTCCCAAGTTGGCTCGCCCTTCTGCATGCTGGGGATATGGGACAACAACTCCTGAATAATGATTAGAGCTCATATTATTTACACTCAACTTTTAACAGCTCAATATTCTGATTCATGTTTTGGCAAGAATGATACAATTCAACCCTTTTTTAAGGTCAAATTTTATTCCCATATTTACTTTTTATTTCTAATAAACACTGCATGTGTATTCTTTACTACTCACCTCTGTGGACTCGGAATGGAAAGCCCAGACCAGGTTGAAGGACTTGAGTCCTGTTCTCTGAAGCACAGCTCTCTGTCTGGGTTGTAATGTCCCCACTAGGTAGATGTGATTCTTCATGGCCAGCAGGAAGCGGAGGCCACAACCATCTATCGTTTCCGTCGATTCTTTATTCATATCACCACTACTGCTGGCTGGAAAACATTTAAAAGCAGAAGTTAACCTTTTTTTTCTTATCCTAACTCAAACCCAATGTGTCTTTATGAAAAAACTTGTCAATTATTTAGACTATTGATTATTTAAACACATTCAACATTAATATTCACTTTTTTTCATGCCTCTCATATTTTTCTACAAAGTAGATTAAATTTTTTTAATATTAAATCATTTTATAAAAGCAACCTACCAGGCTTTTCTCCCTCAAACTTGTCAGTGAAGTCGATCTTGTTGTTTGCAACGGTATCAGCTATAGCCAGAAGGTACATCTGATCCACACTGGTCAACCCAGGAAGCTGAGTGTGTGTAAGGTGCTTCATCAAAACCCTGCTATGGTTCGAACCAAACTCATTTGGATTGGATGGATTACCGGATGTGGATTGGAGCCTGCCTCGTCCAGAGGCATTGCTATCAGCAGAGGTTCCCAGTACATTAGTATCGAGTTCCTCATCCATTCCCACATTGGAGGAGAACAAATCACTGTAGTCTTTGTTGGCAGTGGTGTGCCCGGGGGTGGAGCTGGTAATCAAATCGTTCTTGGCCACTGTCACATGCTCATCAGCTGCCAGGAGAGCATACATGGGAAGCGGTGGGATAAAGGAGATTTCCTTGTACTCCAGCTGAGGTTCTTCATGGAGGAGTGGGACCTCATTTGGACTTGCTCCACTGACTGAGAGTGCCCGGTTTCTTCCATGACCCCATCTCGTCTCTTCGGTGTCCATTTCTTCAGACATGTTCATTGGAGGAATCTCCCCATTACATATACACCTTACTAAGTGAGCCAGGATTGCTTTTACCCTACGGACCTTACCAAAGTTCAGTAATTCCATCATACTTTTCGGATGATACTGGGGAAGACAAGGATGTGCCTCACGTGTGGCTTCAAAGAGTCCAAAGTCATGGATTGCAATTAAGCTGGTCAGACTCTCACTCTTAGCTTTGTTCAAGTTTGACTTCATAGAATCAGAGCTCTTTTTGGACATGGAATTCAGATGTTTAAAGTTTGGCATTGAGTATGAAGGTTTGAATGTAGTGGTAGACTTTACACTGGCTAGATTCTCCAAGTTGAAATAAGAAGACTCTGGATCCTCAATACATCTGGAGTCATCCGTACTTCCATGATCCGGATGATAGTGTGCACTCCTCCACTGAGAATACACATGCATTTCATTATCCATCCCCACTACCAAAATCCCAGCTCTTACCCAAGATATGTGCATAGGCAAAGGAGGAAGTCCATCAGCAGTACTTAGTTCTACTGAACGTAGCAACATCCACCGTATATCTTCTGGAGTATCATCTATAATCATGACAGATTTAGCCTTAGTAAGTCTTCCCCTTGCCTTTGGAGCTTCTCTATTCGCCTGACCCAGATGCAAATTCAAAGCTTCACGGCTAGGGTTCTGCATTGCATTAAATTTCCTCTTATTATTTTCAGAATCCTCTTTAGCCTCCTTTGATGCACTGATGACATCATTGGACACTTGTGCATACATGAGAATTTTCTGTCCTACCCCGATAGTCAGGACGTGTGACCCATCTTCAGTCGACACCCAGTCAAGTTGAACTAACTGCTTCTGGTGAAGAATTCCAGCCATGTTTCCATGTTCAGCTATGCTTCTTCTTACACTACAGATGGTACTCAAACTTGGTATCGACACTGCTCTTGTGATGTTAACTAAGGAGGAAGAGGGAGACATTCCCTTGGGAGTGTCTGATTCCTCCGTGAATCTTGGTGATTTGATACCAGCTGGACTGAAAATACAATCCATGTCTATTTCCGCTTTAGGGTCAGGAATTGTCACATTTTTCAGTTCAACTGTGTCTTCTAGAATCCACTCTGATCCTCCTGCAATAAAAAAATTTGAAAGAATTTTTTTGTTTAATGATAATTTAACAGCCAAGAGAACAAATGAAAAAAAAAAAATCCACTAGCAATTAAACATCTAATGTCAGAAAAGGTTCCGAACCTGTGGATTCACACTCATAAATGGCCACCCACATATTCAAAAGCTTTCCCTTTGGATTGTTAGGAAGAACTTTTGGTCCTAGTAATCGGTAGGCCACAGCAAGCCTTCCACTGTAGGCACAACTCACTGCAATTGGATGACCTACAAAAAGAGAATTGCTAAATGGGACATGTAATTTAAGATACTGAAAACCAAGTTTAATTTGTGATGACTTTAATTCACAATTTATATGAAAATAAACTGGTAAGCAATGACTTTTTGTTGCATAAAATTTTTTTCTTCACAAAAATAAAAGTTGGCTAACAGAATTCAAAAAGACAATAATAAAATTTCCAAAAATTTAAACAAACATCAAGTTTTACAATTTAATACTAGTCTTGACAGTGATATCTTTCAAAAACCATCAAACAAAATCTGAACATTTTTGTTTAAAGGAAAACCATTTAGAAATAAATACCTGTTATACTGATAACACTAGAAGTCTTTGAGCTGTTCATCATGCTCCATTCCTGCCACTTGTAGCTAGATTCCATGGCCTCTGACTTTGTGAACACTGAGGTTGATGGCTTGCGCATTCCGTTATCCTCCTGTACAGCCATCTCAAAGCTTGTTGTGCTGTAGGAGCTGGAGGCAACAGAGAGTCCCTCAACTTGATGTACAGACGACATGCTGCAGTTCCAGAATCGGACCTCTCCATCAGAGCAGGCAGTTACCAACAGATATGGAGCAAGGCATGCTGGATAAATAGAGGCGGAGCTTAGGTGACCAGCTGATATGGTGGCGCTTTGAACATCTACGCCATCTGGTAGGGGCAAAGGCTGTGTACACACCTACAAGGGTACAGTTTGGTATCACAACAATAATTATACCTCCAGAATACAAAATTTATTTCAAATATGATGTAACTTAGCTGAGTTTCCTCAATATTTAAATAAGTATAGCTAGCACACTTAGTGCAGTGATATTATGGTTGGTGTCTTACTTTGGTGGTAGAGAAGATCACTTTGACGACCGTAGTGGGTTTGGTGACCACATGTTCTGGTGAGGAGTTCTCTGACTGGGCTCCCTCTTCTCCTGTATTGCCATCAGCACCATTGTCTTCATTTCCATCAGCTACAAATAATGACATATAATTAATAAATATGTACTTAAATACCACATGTATATGTGTATATTAATCTGGATGTAACTGAACTTCCTCACAATGTTCAGTTTTCTTCACATTATATGACCATAAAACTCAGTTGCAACATCATTAAGTACATTAACCATTATATACATTTTCAAGTCTTTCTTCTGAAAATGTATATTTTCATAAAAAACACAAAACAGAATCTTTCTGTTGACTAAAACGAATCAAACTCTATAAAAATATTAAAGTTATAAACCTATTACCACTGTATGTAACATAAATACTATCGTACCCTCACACTGCTCGCCAGACTTGGAGGAGATGGTGATCTTCCACATGTGGAGTATAGAGCCTGAGTATTTGGCCTTCTCCAGCACCACCAGGTAGAAGTGTTCACAGAAGGAGCCCGAGGCGCGTAGATCCACCACCGCCTCCATCCCCCCGCTAGATGAGGCGCTCACATGGCCCGTGATCATCTGCTCTTGGAACACGTGGAGAAGCTGGGTCTGCTGCCAGCTCTACAATACAGGCCATATAACTATCAGTGTAACATCTTAAAACAGGCAAACGCTGATTCTACAGCATTAGTATAACTTCATGTTAAATGGTTAATCTACATATTATTAGACAGCTGTCTGCTCAACACTGAGCTGAAGTCTCCCTAAAGTATCAGACAATGAGTGTAGCTTTTTCTTTAAAAGGATTTTGTAAAAGTATGTGTCCGTTTCCTAAATCTACATGTAATCTACCTCATTTTAAAATATGTTCAGTAACAGTTTATACAAAACTACGTCAAAAACATTGTTTATTTTAACATTTACACATTTACTTGTTACCTTTCAGCTTTTTTTATTTCTAGTTTTAATAATGAATAACTCAATGTAATACCCCAAAAATATGTACACACACATGTGACTATCAAACTGCCTGTTGTTGATATACAGGGTAATGATTAAGCTTTAAGGGTTTAAGCCTTACCTGAGCAGCATCTGCAATGGGTTCCAGCTCTATAATACACCCTGGTCTGGCAGAGGATTGTAGGCTGACAATGTTGAACAGCTCCCCGGGGGGATTCTGGGCCTCCACACTGTACCCTGAGCTAGTGTTGCTGCTGAAACTCATCCCAGGCTAAAAAGCAAAACACAATATATCATGGTTTTTTAACTGAAAAAACTTTGTATTAAAGGAGCCTGATAAACATAATTATACATTGTTTCCTGTACTTCAAAAGCAACAAAAATGTGACAATAAGGCTATACTCACATCCCTCTTCTGAGCCCCAACCTCCAAAAGAAGTGTCCTAGCATCAATGACAGCTTGAAACATCCTTAAACCACTCCCATCTGAGGCCACAAAGAGGGCACTGGGAGAATTGCTGTATGACCCAAGAGTGGTACTAAAATTTGAAAGGAACTGTTCTTATCAAATCTAATCAGTTTGAAATTTCAAGTTTCAAACAGACTTTAGAAAAAACGTTTTTCATTATTCATTTACACATATAAATGAGTGACAAAAAAAGTGGACACATTTAAAAGTAGATGCATGTAAATAATTTTAAAAGACAAATTTCTATATTGCATTTACTACACTGTAAGTACCTTGGCAGCAGTGTAGGTACCCAGGCTACATCTGAGAATGCTGACAGCTCAGGGGAGTTAATCCGAGCTAGCTCCACAATTCCACCAGACTTGGACAATGGCCCCACAGGATCCACACGCCACAAAATCAGCTCACTACAAAACTCTACACCACCCACCCCACCCTTCCCACCCTCCTCACTCTCAGAACCCTCCTTTTGACTGTTGACAAAGGCGCCCGACTTTCTGTAGTGTTCTTTTGGGACATTATGGTGGGAGGTGGATAACAACAGAGGCAGCACTGGGTGACAAGTCGCTGAATTGGTTCTGAACCTATGTCCACATGCTCTACTTGCATGGGCCACACTCATAACAGTGGAAAACTTGGACTGGTCAGCAAAGCTGATCTGCCACTGATTCAATGAGCCATTCACATGCTTGGAGATCAGTAAAACATTAGGTATCAGCATGTTGTCGTTCTGACCAGGAGAGTTCTTCCCGGTAGCTGGAGCGGGTGGATTTTGGAATTTCGGATTCTCGCTGGCGGTGCTCTCACTCATCCGCATGGCGGACTTGATGTCCATTTTACTGTAGTTGCAGTACATCCACAGACGACTGGCCATGGTCCGGGCATCAGGGACAGGGAACGCATGGGGGAGGCGGGAGGAGAAGCTGACCTGGGCCTGCCGAAAGCAGTACGGATTGTATTCATCCAACCAATCCACTAACCTACAGAGTCCAAAGTCAAACAGGAATTTTGAAATTCATAAATAATATTATAAAAACCTCTCAGGGAAAATGATTCATTATAATTTTTAAACAATTTTGCCTATCAAATAAGAGTGACACACTTCAGATATATATAAGAGTGGTTAACTTTTTAAGCAGGTCTCATAAGTTCTATAATGGAGTTACATGCTTCATAAAAACTGGTAAGGATTTAGATAATTATGTGACATTAATAAATCCTGCTAATACCTAACATTTCCTGAAAAGTACCCCTGATTTACTTCTACACATAGGACTTACCAGACAAGAAAACTGCCATCCACAGGGTGTATGCTGAACATCATGTCTGGGTGTTGGTGCCAGTCCCTCAGTAATGTTTCTATCTTTCTGTCTAGAGCATCAATCACTGAACCCTGCAATTTCATCCACATCATTTTACAGACACTGTCTCAACATTGATAATCTGAAGGTTTTATTAGTGGTAATAAAACTAGTCCTCCAGTTCCACCAAAACCATTATATAAACCCCATATTAGCATGAAAACATGCATGTACATGTACAGTGGTAACAACGTTATTGTTGACAAGCCAATCGTGTTAAATAGTTCGTGTAACGTGGGTGATCGTTCGTGTAACGTGCGGGATCGTGCGTGTATCAGGAAAAATAGTTTGCGTTTTTTACCGTGCGTGTTCGTGCGTGATCGTGCGGTTTTTTCGTTTTGTAACTTTTTTTACGGAATGTCAGGATTTATTCTTAAAACAACGACAAGTAGTTTTTGTAAAACAATGTGAATTTTAAACTATTTTCTATAGAAGAACATTGACAGTTGTTAACATTCATTCTCTCTTTCGTGGTTAAATACATTTATCAAGTATTTCCACAGCTCATTCAATCCTTTGTTCGGTCGAGTTAGTTTTGCATAATGTTATAGTCAGCCTATATCAAGCATCCATTGTGTCTTGACACATAATTTTAATCATATTAGCAAGAGCGGCACGTTGGATGAAAGCGGTCAAGCTTACCCACTCCCCGTTTTAAACTAAACGATTATCCCCAACGTTTTTCTTTCAAATGAGAATTCAATACACATTCCTATCTGGTACATTGTGTAAACATTTGTTTGAAATAAAAAATTTAAAAACGCTTTAAAATTTAAAAAAATAGAAATAAATCAATTATGTACTGTAAATAATGAAAATATTCAATGTGTAAAATCGAAATTCTATGGAACAACGTAACAAATTTACCTCTATCCCGCATAATCAAATCGTACGTAAGGGAACTGGATTACATAAACAGTCAACTCGGATGTAAATAATTTCGTATAGTTAATGCATTATCTTTATTTTATTTACACTTAAGGTATTATTCGTTATGGAGACAAAAAAAACTAGAACTGTCCTAATGGGACTAATACCCCCGCTAGGCTAATTTCAAATGGGACAAATAATTGAATTGAATAATAAAGGTTTGGAACACATACAAAAAAAAAATTCTAGAATTGTAAAAAAAATAAAAAATTAGTTAACAAAGAAAAATTTAAATCAAAATTGTCAGAATTTCACTGTAAATACATATCTATAACAGTAATACATTTACAAATGTATGTATTTGATGATATATTTTTTTAATTTAATTGATTTAAAGAAAAACCAACAAAATGACAATAACCCCTCCCTTTGCAGTGAATAGAAATACCGGTAGCCAAGCAATGTTCTTCTGTTGATAGAACTTTCAAAACTTTCTAATAAGAGTCTTGACAGATGCAATTAGTTGTTTCAAATTTTCCTCACTTTCTCCTATGGCACAATGGAACTCCATATCAGAAAATTGATCCCATAGGACTATGATTTTCTTTGATGAACTTGTTAAATTTAATAAACCCCCAAAACATTACCATAATTACCATACTATGTAAAAATATGTAAAAAAAAAAATTAATATTACAAACAATTTTAAAATTGCCAAAACACTACAATCATATCAGTAATTTTGAATTTCAATTAAATTAATGCCCAATAGGGTCACTTCATCAATTTACTTGACAAATAAATTTAAACAACCTCTAAAAATAGTTTAACTTCTTTATCAATAATGATATTATTTATTTCCTTATAATGATAGACCTTTTGGTTTACATGAAACAGTTTTAAAATAGCCCCAAAACCATCACCCATTTTACAGATTATCAATTTCCCCTAAACACATGCTCCATCTGAACCATGGCTCAGATAATGGCTCCCTTGGGACAAATGAATTCAGCCACTCTTGTCTTTGATGTTCTTATTAACTCCTAAGAATTTATCATTGACAAACAAAAACTTTGCATAATTGTCAGTTGATAGAATACTTATAAAAAATATTTTTTTTTTATCAATTAAGACATAAAGACAAAAAACTCCATCTGGATGTATTTATATAAATATATTTTAGAGTGTTTTCTATTAATTAATTAATAAAATCTGTAAGGATTACCTCCCTTACTTTTCAACATTAGTGTACAATATATAGAATAAGGAAAATAAAAACTGTCATAAAATCATTAAATCTTGTCTGATCTTAAAAAAAATTGCAGGTGCACATCTTCAGATGGTGTTCAACATATGAACAAATTTTCAAACTGTTCCATGCAGTAATAAAAAATTCTATAGGGGGGACAAAGTTGCGTCTACAGACAGACGGACGGACAGACAGACGGACAGACGGACGGACAGACAGACGGACAGACGGACAGGGTGAAACCAATATACCCCCCTAAACTTCGTTTGCGGGGGTATAATGATTTGTGTATAAATCATTTATTTATTTGTTGTATGGATGTGTAAATTGTTTACTCGTAAAATATAAAACAGTGCATTGCTACTGTACATGCCGCTTTTCAATATAACACAAACATAAAGCAATACAAATTAAAGCAATACGTTTTTTTAATGCTAATCTTAAAAATTAATTTTGATTTTGCGTGTTTAATGGTGTAGAATCGTTCGGTTGCGTGTTTTATCGTTTTTGTTCGTGTATCGTGAAAATTCAGTAAGTTAGTGATCGTCCGTGTAACGTGCGTGATCGTTCGTGTATCGTGCGTGATCGTTCGTGTATCAGAAACGTGCGTGTCGTTTGTCAACAATAACGTTGTTACCACTGTACTGGTAGTAATAAAATCAAAGTACTGAAAGCAAAGTAATATATTGGATTTTTTTTAGCTTTTTTTGGTATGACTAAATCAATGAAGATTAGCATTAAACAATGAGCATACAATTAAATAATTTGGAATCATTTTTTAATAACATTACTCTAAAATTATTTGGAAAAATATGTTACTTGCTTTCCCAGTAGAGAGCACAAGACAGAGTTCCCTGTAAGTTGTGACAATGTGACTGTATCATTTCTAGAGCTTAAACATGTTAAAGAAATTACTCTATAATATTCTTTATCATATATTTACACCAGAATTACAATTTGGAACCAATCATATAAGAATTTCTTTCCACTATACACAATCATGCAAGTTATAAACCCTATCTTTCATCCAAAGCTACATGTACATAATTATACTTTATTACCTTGGGAAACAGTGTTAAAAACAAAGGGCTGCCACCACAGCATGCCTAGAAACTTACAGGTACCTCAGGTGAGCTCAGACTGGATGTCCCCTCGGAAGTGTGGTCAGACATGTCGGATGATGTCATGTGGGCCTGACTCTCCCCCATCATGTCCTTGGTAGACTTGTGGCGATGGGAATGGCGACTTTTTCTCTTGAACAGCTTGCTTTTCTTTTTTTTAGGCTGATTTTGTCCTGAATCATAGAACTTCAACATTGACACTGATTATTGTGTACCCACAAGATTTTGTTTATATCAGCTCTTTACCATGATTTTCTATCAAAATCATTGGTTTAAGGGCATAAAACTTGACTGCAGTTGTACTATCAGTAAGTCACAATAATTAAAATCTGATGGGAAACAAATTACTACAATCTATCAAAATAATGGTGTCTTTTATACCACTTTTATCCACTTCATCCACATGATGGTCATCATGGTCACTGTCTGATGCCTCATGCTGAGGGTCTTCTGAATGGCCATCCACATTCAGAACCCCTCGGTGCATATCCTGCAGTATCACTTCAGCCTCCATTGTAAACTGCAGCTCTTTGTTGTTGAGCCAGTGAAGCTGGAAGTTAAACTGTTGATCTTTGGATCCTATCACAGGGAGAAGTGGCACATCTGTTGACAGAACATTGTAAATCATTCATTTAGAACAGCATATCTATTGTGAAACAACAATTCTGTTTGTTTATCAGTGATGTCTCTTGCTCTCTTAAAAATTAATTAAATACCACACCTGTTTCTGGGTTGATGCTGGCAGCCAGGTGGAAATGCAGCACTGTGGCCACCCCGTTGTGGTGGATGGCATACTTGTGGAAATCATGGACGCTTTGTACAGTGCTGAAGCTAGCCATGCTCATCACAGTCTCCGGCCCCATCTTATGGTGTTTTTTACGCTTGTGTATGGCATGTCTGCACAGGATCAAAGACATTTTTTAATTTTATAAAAATTGATTTTTTAAATAAAGTTCCCAAAAACAATTTGTTATACAATTGTATTAGTAAGTTATCTTATATAAAATTCATTTTTCTGTGCGTTATGTAAGTTTAAGTGACTACTGAAATAAAAAGATACAAAATTGTTAAAACCTACATGACTGTCCTGGCATGCAACCTACTTCTCACCGAGTACCAATTCTCACTAGTACATTGTGACGTCATTTATCAACACATAAAATTTTATACCGAACTGGCGTCACAATGTACTGGTTAGAAATGGTATTGGGCGAGAACTGGTCGCATATCAGTACAATTTATTTATGTGAACTGGCATTCAGGAAAAAAATAATATTTCTGAATCACATTTTAATCTTTACTAAATTTCCTCTGCAAAATTTATTGAAATGATTACTGGATAACCACGATTTCTTTGATATTAAAAGAATTTTATTAACTGACAATAAATCTATGACCTCCGTTTTATTTCTTTACAACAAAATAAATGACCAAATACCATTTGCTACATCCATGCAATAAATCAGATAATTGTTATCCCTTTATCAATCTGTAAACAGGTAGTACATGCAAATTAAACTACGTTTAATAATGCCACCATAACAACATGTACCACATAAGCAAAATCAAATAAAAGTCAATTCGTTGTGTTGATCTCCACAAATCTACCAGTAGCAATTTAAGAAATAAGGTTATACATGTACTAGTGTTTTGAATTATTGCCGGCATATGAAATTGTAGATATGTTTACTGAAGGAATATGTCCTTGATAGATTTGATGTACATGATTAAAATTAATTAATTGTTGATATATACATAATAAATATATAATTTTATGCATTAAAGAAAAAAATGTTAAAAATGGTGCTTCATGCAGATTATGAATGGTTGAAAATGGATTTACATTGGGTTTTTAGGTTCATAAGGATTCACTATCTCCAAATTCAATAGTTAACTTAATTAATATAATTGATATTTGTCTGTGTCAAAGCTGACAAAGCATTTTGTTGTGTGTCACAAGGGCATCCCTACTTATCCATCCCTTCTTTATCACATAGTTTTGGGTGGTGAGGGGTGATTATTTTGTCTAATATCTGCTGAAAGGGGATGGATGGAAAAGGAGAGAAAGCTTTAATTGGGAATGAGAGGGAAAGGTAAAATAAAGACTTTCATTGTCAGTATCAGAAACATGAAACAAATATTGTATTTATTGATTATTTAACAGTTGTTAATTGGATAGTATAATAAATACATCAGCTGTTTGTGTAATTAAGGGTTAAAATATCCCCAAATTAATTTAAGGCCACTGTAAAAAAAAAAAAATTGGCCCTCTCTCAACTCAGTATTTCAACATTAGGTTTTAGCAAAAAAATTTAATAGTTTTTTCTTTCAAAGTTGCAAGACAATAAAAAGAAAAAATTTGCAAACAACTGGATTTCAATTAAAACAAATCTGTGGATTAATTGTGAAAAAAAATTTGAAGTGGGTAATTTTTTGTCCATCAGTCTGGAGAGGGCACACAAACATCTTTGTAAAATTGGCCTATCATGATACTATTTTATCATTTACAAGATTCCTGGGTAAAATAAATAAGGAAATATATTTTACGTGATTTTATTTTGTGTGACTTTTCAAAGTTAAGCTTGCTTGCAGTAATGATCTCTGATTCTTACTGGGGGTCATTAAGCTATTATGTACCAGGTAATATGTGTGGATACTAAGACTGGATAGGGATTTTGGAACAAAGCAAACTTGGTCAAGTTGATGACTGCAATTATATGTTTTTTAAACTATTTAGTATTACCTATATCAAAATTTGATGTACTTTCATCATATCCTATTACTGCTATTGCTGATATGACTGATATTGACCAATTTAAAACAATTAATTTAAAATTAACTCATGTTTCACATCAGAGAATTTTCTGTAATTACAATCAATACTTATTGATTTTATGTAATTTATAATAGACTTCTCTGGTTTTGGGTTCAAAATCTATTTTCTTGATTTTAAAAGAATCCAAATAAAAATTGACCATCTTAAATGAAAAACAGATTTATAAATGCATTTCCTTCAGTGAGTCATCTTCAAGACCAAAGCTCTTATGTTTGAGAAAAAAAAAATGACAGAAAAAAACCTCTGTATGTGAAGACCACATCTGTCCGTCTTTCCTGTCCAAAGACGGTTAATGGGATATCCGTTACGCCCAAGATATCCCCTTCTGTTGCCATGGAAACAAAATGGAATATTTTTTATGCTTAAAACTTTCCAATGCAAAAGATGTACAAAAGCTGTTACTCTTAACAAAAAATAAACAGTGCTGCACAAAATAGCATTATATCTATTAATTGTTATGTACAGAATGCTAATTCTGCACTGCATGTATCACAACCACTAAGCATATACATGTACAGTAGTACGCTATGCTTAACATATATTCTTATTCTCCTGCACAGATCCACAAGGCTGTATCCGGAGTTAGTAGAGAGATTTTAGTTAGAACCTACATGGAGTGAGATTATAAATATTCATAACTTACACTTCAAGTAAATTGCTAAAAAGAAATACAATGAAAACACTTCTTAATTTTCCTTACAGCAATGCTACATTGTATTTCTATTCAAAACATTCGCATTAACAGTTTTGTCTGTCAGCAAATCTAAAGTGTATTATAAATGTTTCAACCCCTAAACCAACCTAACCAAAGCATGCAATAGTTAACGTTCATATTTATTTTGCATTTAAAAAAAAAACCTCTGTGCTTGATACAAGATACATGAGGAAAGTTTTCATTTAATGTGAAATTAATGACTATTGTGAACACAACAGCAATATCTACACAATACATAAACCTGTAATTCATACCTCTCAAATGTATGTAAATGCAATCTTAAAAAGGTGAAATGAAAATTCAGAGCAATCAGAGGAGGTAAAACTTTGTGCATGTAAGGTGTTATTGTTTGTTGCATGAACTATTATACCAGATAAACAGATGTCAACATGATTATCATTAAAATTAAAACATAAATTGTTATGAAGATTGAGATTAAGGTACCTCACTACACCCAGGCTTATACTTTTTAAGACACTACGTCACAAGATGGCGATTTAAATGTTTTGTTAAATTGTTTACATTGTTCAATTCTGTAATTTTTCATCCAAAATTGCACATTTTTTGCCAATTTGACTCAAATACTTCTTATCCATTATGATATCTATCATAATCAAGTAATTTTCTGCTGATTTAAGAAAAGATTTCAAAGTGTAGTGAGCCACCTTAATGTATTGTCATTAAGGTTTATTTAAGGGGGCTTGAGTTGACACATTTTACAGTGAAATATCAAAGACTTATTGATCCATCAACTAAGAATAATGAAAAAAAGACAAGTTGATGAAATTGATGTTTGAATGGGAACTTTTTTGCAAGAAGTAGAGTATTGTTGCTTGTTAACTGTGGCACTAATAACTAATAGCAGGCCTTCAAAATTTTTGGAGACTTCTTTGCCAAAAAATAAATGAAGTTGTGATATGCTCTCCTATGGGAAAGTAAGATTTCTGGTGAAATTGTTTGAAATGTTAATGGAAAATAAAAATCCTTTAAAGAGACCCATCACACTTCAGCAACTAGCAAATAAAAATGTGGTTCAATTTTCTGTGATTTACTCCTTTTTCCATACCTGATAGTCTTTAACCTCTGGAGAAACCTCTTCTTGTGTCGATGGGTGTGAAACTTTGGATCCACCGATGAATTGGGGTCAAACTGTTCCAGATCCACCAGCCCATCATCGGGGAGAATGGTCTCCACCCACAATCGGCAGACATTATCCAGACAGGAAGTGACCAACATGTTGGCTACAGCTCCTCTACAACACGATAGAGATCCAGCTCATAACGGATAAAAATCAACCATTTAAAATAGCACTGCTAAAGGTTGTGCTTAAACAAGGTAGGGTTAAGGTGAACTGAGGCTAATTTTACTTTAATTTAGCCTTATTAAAAAACATTGACCTTCATAAATATAGTTCTGACTCTGACATATGTGACAGAGACAGACTAATAATAAATTCTTCTCTATCTGTAAATCTACTAAATATTATATATTAATCAACAGAAAGTTTGTCTTGCATTCATAGGGCAAATAGAAACAATGATAAGTTTCATAGGCACCACTGCATTGTGTCAAACAGCTACCGAATTAATTCATTTTTTTCTCTTTTGAGAAGGGGAATAACTCAATTTTAAAAAAATTTTGTCAGTGAGGAAAAAAATCAAATTGAATCTTCTCCTTTCCAAACCTTGCAACAAAAATAAATACCTGCTACCTCATTATAATTAAAATTTTTGCCCTGAGAAACTATAAGAATATGATTGCATACTCATTCAATGGGTATATCATCTGTGTACCTGGGCATGTATTTGCTAGTTTTCCTCCATGAGAACCCAGTGACAGCCCTGGGGTGGGCAATGTATATAAAGGAGTAGTGCTGCTCCTCCTTCTTGGGGCTCACTATGCTGTCACTCCTCAGTAAGGGGTACTGGTCTGTGAATAGAACAAAGTCAGATTTCACATTATCACAGCATTTACACATAGCACGCTGACTACTACGCCTCGAGAATTTAACTCTCTGACTTTCAGCACTGAATATTTGGAACTTACTTTTTCTGTCTTCATACCAAATCTTCACCAATCTGTCATTCTGTAAAGGACATTTTATAAATTTTAATCACGTACATTTCCATGGAATTTTACTCTTATGTGGCTGCATGCTAGATAATAGTCTATACCTTTCCGGCTGAGGCAAACAGCAGTCCGTCCCAGGAGTACCTCAAATGATATACAGGAGTGGAAGGTCTATGAATAGAATGTACAAAAGGGTTTTTAAATACATAAACATCCAAAGAATTGTAAGAGTATATTGGTAATAAAAAATCTTCCTACTCCCTTAATAAGAATTAATCATTCAGTAATTTTGTCCTGGTTTTTATTTTACTCGCTTAATTTTTCAATAACTGTTCACCACTATGGAAGAAAAAAAAATCTACTCTTTCCATACTAAAAACATACCTTGGTAATGCTAATATACTCTAATAAATCTATGAAAATTACTTTAATACAATTATCTGAGCATGCTTGAATCTGTGGAAGAAAAACAATTTTTTTTATATATATATGACTCCTAATCTTTAACTTACTTGCATCGCCAAACACAGATCCAGATTGTGGAAATCTCCTCGAGTGGATCATGGACATCCCCATCCTCTTTATCCGCTTTGTGGTCCTCATCAACTCCACCCACATCAAAGTGGACCGACTTGGATCCACCCCCACTTTCTTCATGATGCTCCTGGCTAAATGCCCAGATCTGTATAGATTCTCCCCCAGTGAGTAGTCTTGATCCTGAGTGAAACAGAAATAGTAAAACAGAAATAGCAACGTAAGAACTAAAATATAACTTGCTATGCCTTTTAATGAATAAGAAGTTTCTTCACCAATAACCATAATATATGTTCATCAAGATGATGGAAAGTGGTGTTAACACAGATTAATAATTAGAGCCAGTTTTCAAATATATTATACACTTGGTATCTATACATCATGAGATACTGAATACAATGTAGATAGACATGTAGTGTATTTTTTAGAATCAGTAAACATGCAGTGCTTGTATCACATCCTCACTGTGATATACATGACTGTACATATAATTATGATCTAGACATATATATATTTTTTGCTCTTTACCTTCTATGTTCCAGCTCAAACAGTTGATGTAACAATCTGCTTCAAACTTGGCCGTCTGATACCATCTGTAATCTAACTTCTGGAAAATAATGTTGAAAATATTAGGTGTTTACAAATGTATTTGATACCTATAGAAAAGGGAATGTGTGTTTTATTTGTATAAATAAAGACTAATATGTGTAAATGCATCACAAAACTTTCTTTAGAAAATGAGAAAACAGTAAGTATTGGTAACCAATGAACTTTGAGCTTACGTGTAAGGAGGGCTAGTCAGGTGGAGCAGTTGATTTATTTAGCAATCTAATGTTCATTAAAAAATTTGATGTTAAATAAAACTTTCAAAGTTCAATATTCTACTAAGATATCGTTCCACTAGCCATAAGAAGATTTCATCTGCAAAGCTTCCATAATATCAGCTTCTATATATATATGAATATATATATATATATATGTGACAGATATACATGAATTGTCTTATATTGCATGCAAAGTTTATTATCATTATCCCATTAATTATTTCACAAATTGACCTTATATTATTTTCATTCTCATATGTTGTTATCAAGGTTAGTATGCCCATTTCGGATTCTTTGATAATTAGTACCTTTCCCTTTTTGACATAAGCTATGCATTTCACTAAATCCCTCATCTGAACACCCTCCATCCTCTATACAATTCATTGGCACTATACTAGTATACCAATAAGTTGTTACAGCTTGAGCCTTTCTCCAGCTCCCACCACTTTTTATTGAATTTTAATAATTAGATTCAATCTCTTCATAAATTTCGAGTGAATAAATTAATTCAGTACAATTTAAGAAGAGTTCCTATGATGGCAAGCGACCTGACAGATAGCATGATGAGCTGCCAAAAAAAAGCTTTATGAAATGCAGCTTATTATCATGATTTTTGATGGCAAAACACAGAAAGTGTCTTAATATTTCTCACTGGTTATATTGACATGAGAAATAATGCTGAAAATAAAAGCTTGACAGTTGTATAAGGCTATTTTTGGCATGTTTATAGATGTGATTGTGACCATTGCACATGATACAAAATCTAAACTCAGCCTTATACATTTAGATTGATTAACATCTCAAAATTCAAACTGAATTAATTCTGTAGCTCATTTGCAATAACTTATAATATCAGGGTTTTTATAATCAGCAGGCATTTTTCATAAATAAATCTGAATAAAATTAGTTTCCACGATGTTTCAAATCTTGATTTTGTAGTTAAACTGAGGTAGATTGTATCAAATAAAAGGAAAGAATGTTAGTGAGGAAAGGATTAATTTGTAAATTACAGACCTCAAATTCCTAAAAGAAAAAAACTGTTAGTTAGATAGGCAGCAAAAATAGCAAACAACTTCATAAAACTAAGAGAAATGCCCCATAATTATAATGTAATACCTGTAAATGTATTATAAATTTAAAACAGAATAAGAGTTTCTTTGTATGCTTCAGCTGATCAATGAAAAAGTTAGTAAATGTATGTAATATTTTTTTTTTTATAAAATACTATATTTAAAGTAAAATATACTAAATTTTCATGTTAAGAAGCCATATATTAATAATATCTATAATACATGTAATGATATTTTGATATAGATCTATATCACTTCATTATATGTACCATGTAGTAGCCTATTTTTGTTAATATACAAGCACTAGTTGAAAAAATATTTCAATCATTAGTTTTGCTGAGAAGTAGTATCGGTATTCAAGATGCCTAACATACATGTAAATGATATTTTATTTAAAAGACTCTCAACACTGTATGTTGAAGCATGACCATTTAATCATCCCATATTCTAACAGAAAGAACCGATAAAGGCCTTACTTCAATTAATCAGTGCCTTGGATTAATATTTAATTTAAAGATGAACAAATTTATACATTATTTATTCCCAATAGGATAATTACAACTTACATGGGTGCTTTCGTGATGGCGAAGTGGC